>NC_059265.1:6203205-6213205 GCF_017591435.1 Portunus trituberculatus
CACTCTGAATTTATGGCCTCCGCACACTGAAACACTAAGGTCTCTCTCTCTCTCTCTCTCTCTCTCTCTCTCTCTCTCTCTCTCTCTCTCTCTCTCTCTCTCTCTCTCTCTCTCTCTCTCTCTCTCTCTCTCTCTGATATTTATCCAGTTTGATTTATTTCAGATTGTGTTAAGAATATGGAGAAAGACAGACCAAGGCAGAAGAGGAGGAGGAAGGAAGAAGAGGAGAAGATGAAGAAGAGGAAGGAGAAGATGAAGAGAAAAAGTGAGAAAAAAGAAGAGGTAAAATAAGAAATATTGTCATGTTATCTCTCTCTCTCTCTCTCTCTCTCTCTCTCTCTCTCTCTCTCTCTCTCTCTCTCTCTCTCTCTCTCCTCTCCTCTCTCTTCCTTTCCTCTCTCTTCCTTCCTTCTCTTCCTTCCTTTCCTCCTCCTCTCCTCCTCCTCCTCTCCTTCTCTCTTCTCCTCCTCCTCTCTCCTCTCCTCTCCTCTCCTCTCCTTCTCCTCTCTCTCTCCTCCTCTCCTCTCTCCTCCTGCTAATACTACTGTTACTATCTCATTGTGACCTGTGACATTGACCTCTGCCAAGGACTCTGGACTCGACTTCACTGTGACCTGAGAGGAGACGGCCACTGCTGAGGTCACTCTCTTCCTTCCTTATGCAGGTCAGTGGTCTGGTGTGTGGTGAAAGTTTATTTGGGTTGGCTGGTAAGATTTTGAGGACATTTTAGGCAGTTTGCATGTTTGGTGGGTATTTTAAAATAGTTTGGCATGTTTTTAAGGCATTTTAGACAGTGTGGTATGTCTTATGACATTTTAGACAGTTTGGTATGTTTTGAGGACATTTAACAATTTGGCAGGTTTGAGGTATGTTAAGAGTTTGGCTGTTTGGAGGGTATGTTTTTTGAGGAAATTTTGTTACAATTTGGCAGGTTTTAAGGCCAATTTAAGACAGTTTGGCTGGTTGTGAAGAGATTATAGGACAGTTTGATTTTAATGTTTGATGACAGTTTTAAGATTCTAAGTACTTTGACATATTTTGAAGGCAGATTAAGACAGTTTGGCATGTTTTGAGTGCAATTTAAGACAGTTTGGCAGGTTATGATAGGGTATTAAGAGTTTGATATATTTGAGGGCATATTGAGACAGTTTGGCATATTTTAAGGGCATTTTAAGACAGTTTGTTTGGTTGAGTTGTTCAGTTCAGTTTACAACATAGTGAAGGTGACTCAATGTAAACAGTGCACCTCTCATTACAGGAAAGTCAAGCCAAGCCAAGCCACACAACACAACACAAGCCTTCTACAAGACCTACAGCCATCAGCAACACCCAGAGTACAAGACAATACCTGAGCCATGAAGAAGAGTTAGGATAGATTAGCAGTTTGTCATGTTTTTTTTTTTTTTTTTTTTTTTTTCAAGGACATTTTAAAACAGTTTGGCATGTTTTTATGGTATTTTAAGACCATTTGGCATGTTTTTATGGTATTTTAAGACTATTTGGCATGTTTTTGATGGCATTTGAAGAAAGTTTGGCTGTGATAATACCATTTTATTGACATTAGGAAGGGTGTATGGAGGTGACAATATCAATGGGCACAGTTTTCACTATTTTAATCCCCACATGAGTTTGTGAAGCAAGTGTTGGATTCTCAGGACAAAGATGCAGTGTGCTTGTTAAGAGATTCACTCAGCGCTCACTCAATCATTCACTTACTGAGCTCAGAGGGAATGAAGAATGTGCATTGTTGCTGCTTGTGTGTCAGTCAAAGGGCTATATTCACAAACAATTTACTCTCACCACGACTGTTTTCCAAGGCCACAGAGATGACTGGCAGGGTTTTCAAGAGTGTTTCTCCAGTTAATAATGTAGAAATGTAGTCACTCTGCCTCTAGAACCATAAAACAAGATTAAAAACGCTTTATTCTCCACCATGACTATTTTCCAAGGCCAGAAATGATTGGCAGGGTTTTCAAGAATGTTTCTCCAGTTGATATTGTAAAAATCTTGTCATTCTGCCTTTAGAACTCTCTCTCTCTCTCTCTCTCTCTCTCTCTCTCTCTCTCTCTCTCTCTCTCTCTCTCTCTCTCTCTCTCTCTCTCTCTCTCTCTCTCTCTCTCTCTCTCTTTATTATTGAAAGAGTTGGTTTGTAAGATTGTTTCACTTCAAAACCAAACATTTTCATCTTTGAATATTTGTTAACTTGAAAAATTGTTTAAGAATATTTTGTGAAGTTGAAAATTTGTTCAGATTTCCACAGTGAAGACTGGCCATTAATCCTCTGATGTTTATGGATCTTTGTTAATGGCAATGAAATGGTCTAATGGTACACAAATCTCAAGATAAAAATGTGTCCCAGTACTGAAGGGGTTAAATAGTGAAGACTGTGGCCATTGATCTTGTCACCTCCATAGACCCTTGCTAATGTGAATAAAATGGTCTAATGGTACACGAATGTCAAGGTAAAAATGTGTCCTAGTACTGAAGGGGTAAAATAGTGGAGATTGTGGCCATTAATCTTCTGCCTTCTTTAGACCTTTCCAAGTGTCAATAAAATGGTCTAATGGTATGCAGATCTCAAGGTAGAAATGTGTCCCATTACTGAAGGGGTTAAAATAGTGAAGACTGTGGCCATCATTCTTCTGCCCTCTATAGACCTTTCCTAATGTCAATAAAATGTCTAATGGTACACAAATCTCAAGGTAAAATGTGTCTCAGTATTGAAGGGTTAAGATAGTGAAGAATGTGGCCATTAGTCTTCTGACGTCTATAGATCTTTTCTACTGTCAATAAAATGGTCTAATGGTACACAGATCTCAAGATGTCCCAGTATTGAAAGGGTTGAAATAATGAAGAATGTGGCCATTAATCTTCTGACCTCTGTAGACGTTTCCTAATGTCAATAAAATGGTCTAATGGTACACAAATGTTAAGGTAAAAATTTGTCCCAGTACTGATGGCGTAAAAATGGTGAAGACTGTGGCCATTAATCTTCTAATGTCAATAAGATGGTCTAATGGTACACAGATCTCAAGGTAAAATTGTGTCTCAATACTGAAGGGGTTGAAATAGTGAAGACTGTGGCCATTAATCTTGTGATCTCCATACACCTCTCCTAATGTCAATAAAATGGTCTTAATGGTACACAAATCTCAAGGTAAAATGTCTCCTAGTACTGAAGGGGTTAAAATAGGGAAAAGACTGGCCATTAACCTTGTGACCTCCATAGACCCTTGCTAATGTCAATAAAATGGTCTAATGGTACACAAATGTTAAGGTAAAAATTTGTCCCAGTACTGAAGGAGTTAAGATAGTGAAGATTATGGCCATTATTCTTGTGCCCTCCATAGACCCTTCTTAAAGTGAATAAAAAGGTCTAATGGTACACAGATCTCAAGGTAAAAATGTGTCCCAGTACTGAAGGGGTTAACATGCCACATTATCCCTTACACAGAATGATTATTTAGGTTACAACTTTGCCCACTAAGATTAAGGTAACAGTAATTGTAATGGGAGGCACTGCAAGGTTTTCTTCATTTTTCAGAATTCTTATTTATTTATTTATTTTTTCTGTCAGCTTTATTTCTCACCCAAAAATTGTTAAGCTGCTCCCAAGGGATAATTCACCCCCAGTTTGGGAACCACTGTCTTGGAAGGTCTCATAAAAATACTGAATTTCTGTGGCAAGGTGCTGGAAATGTGTGTGTGTGTGTGTGTGTGTGTGTGTTTGGAAAGTTTTTTTGGGGTTGGGTTTTGAAATAAGTTTGTGTTTTATACTGTGAATTTGTTTATGTGAAGATTTTTGTGTTTTGAAGTGAGGTGAGGCTGTGTGGCAGTGTGCATTAGGATCTGGTGAAATGTGTGTATGTGTGTGTGTGTGTGTGTGTGTTTCACTGTTTGATCTGGTGCAGTCTCTGACGAGACAGCCAGACGTTACCCTTGTGTGTGTGTGTGTGTGTGTGTGTGTGTGTGAGTGGGCAAGATTGGTTAAGGTTTGTGTGTGTGTGTGTGTGTGTGTGTGTGTGTGTGTGTGTGTGTGTGTGTGTGTGTGTGTGTGTGTGTAATTTTTACAGGGCCTGGGCTTTATACTCGTGTGGCCCCATCTCCATATCTACAGTCTACACACATCCAACTTTCCTTTAAAACTATGCACACTCCTCGCTGACACCACCTCCTCACTCAGACCATTCCACACCTCCACACATCTCTGTGGGAAACTATATTTCTTCACATCTTTCAAGCATATTCCCTTGGCTATCTTTATACTATGCGATCTCGTAGTTCTATTTAAATTTTCCTCTCTCAACATCATTTGCTCATTATCCACTTCATCCAAACTGCTCAACAGTTTATAAACCTGTATTAAATCTCCTCTTTCTCTTCTTTGTTCCAAGGTAAGCAAATTCATTTCTTTTAATCTTTCCTCAGGTCATTTCTGCCAATTCCGGAACCATTTTTGTTGCCATTCTCTGCAATCTCTCCAACTTCCTTATATGCTTCTTTTTATAAGGGGACCAAACCACCCCAGCATATTCCAATCTTGGTCTAATCACAGTACTAATTAATTTCTTCATCATATCTTTATCCATATAATGAAAGGCTAATCCAATATTTATAATCAAATTATATATTTCTCCAAACATCTTGTCAATATGAGCCTCAAACTGCCCATGGTCTTGTATTATCACTCTCAAATCCTTTTCCTTTTCCACCTTTTTCAACACTACTCCTTCACCCATCTTATATGACCCTCTTCCACTCTTCCCCATCTCCATTACATGACTTTTGCTCAGATTAAATTCCATCTCCCACCTCTTGCTCCACTCCCAAATCCTATCTAGATCTGCCTGTTAAATTTCACAATCTTTTTCACTCTTCACACACCTACACAATTTCGCATCATCCGCAAACAAATTAATATAACTGTTTACTCCCTCTGGCATATCATTAATATAGACAAGGAAAAGTATTGGTGCCAGCACTGAACCTTGTGGGACTCCACTCTCCACCACCAACCAGTCCGACTTTGCATCCCTTATTACCGTTCTCATCTCCCTCCATCTCAAATAGTTTTCCATCCATTTTAACAATTTTCCCTTCAGTCCTCCATAAATCTTTAATTTCCATAGCAGTCTCATGAGAGGTACCTTGTCAAAAGCTTTCTTCAAATCCAAATATACACAGTCCATCCATCCCTCTCTCTCTTGTATTTTGTCAACCACTCTCAAATAAAAGCTCAGTAGATTTGTTACACATGACCTCCCTTTCCTAAAGCCAAATTGATGATCCGATAATAACTTATGATCCTCCAAGAACCGTATCCAATATTTCTTTATCACCCTCTCACAAATCTTACCGACCACAATTGTTAGTGACACAGGTCTATAGTTAAGAGGCTCTTCCTTACTGCCTCCCTTATAAATGGGCACCACTTCAGCTCTTTTCCACTCCACCGGTACTTCCCCGGTTTCTAATGAGCACCTTATAATATCATATAATGGATCAATCAATTCTTCTCTACATTCCTTCAATAATTTTCCTGAAACTTCATCTGGTCCCATCGCTTTATCATCTTTAAGTTCCTCCAACATTTTATATAACTCCTTTTAGGTATCTTAATGTCATCCATGTGCACATTTCCTTCTACATTTTGAGGCTTTACAAACATTGTTTCTTTAGTAAATACTTGTTGAAACCTATTATTTAGCAATTCCGCGATATTCTTAGGGTCATCTACTATCCCTTGCTCTCCTTTTAATCTTTCAATGGACTCTCTCTTTTTAAGTTTACCATTTATGAACCTGTAAAACAATTTTGGATGTTCCTTTCTCTTGTCTACAATATCTTTTCAAATTTTCTTTCTTCCTCCCTCCTTACCCTCACATACTCATTTCTCGCCACTCTATAATTCTCCTTATTTAGTATATTCCTGTTCTTTTTCCATCTTTTCCAAGCCACATCTCTCATTTCTTTAGCCTTAACACAAGTTGCATTAAACCAATCCTTTCTTCCTTCCTCTCTCGGTTTATACTGTGGTACAAATTTCATAACTCCTTCTTTATAATATTTCATAAAAATCTCATATTTTTTGCACTTCTCTGATTTGTAACATCTCCTCCCAATCTAATGTTCTAAAATAATTGTTCAAATTTTCTGTGTTCATCTTACTATAATTCAATCTACCACTCCTGTATGTCTCATCTCTCCTTCGCTGTGTTATTGCCATCTGCATTTCCATAACCACATGATCACTCTTCCCCAATGGACATTTATATTGTATATCCCCACATAGGTACACTTCTCGTGTTAACACCAAATCCAGTCTAGTGGGTTCATCATCTCCTCTATATCTAGTATTTTCTTTCACCCTCTGTTCCATCATATTTTCCATCATTAGATTAAGGAATCTCTCTCCCCATGCTTCCTCTCCAACACCACTTACTAGATTTTCCCAATCCACTTCTTTACAATTAAAATCTCCTACTAGTATCACCTTTCTTTTTCCAGTTTCCACTTTGCAAACTCTGTAAAGTATCCTTGATCATATTGTCGTATTCCTTAATGTCCAAGAATTTGTTTTAGGAGGTACATAGGTCACCATGATTATTAATTCTTTTCCATCACTTTTAACCTTATGCTTATCACTTCTGCATTGTTCTTCCCATACCAAACCTTATCCACATTTATCTCCTTCTTCGTCATAATCATAACTCCTCCTCCACCTTTACCCTCTGTATCCTTTCTCCATATATTATATTTATTATCCAAATTTACCTTTGTTTTTTCATGTAATTTTGTCTCCGTCAAACACACTATATCAGGCTTGCAATTCTAATCTACTTGACAGTATTCCATCTATATTAGTATACATTACGGTCCACCTACTGGTCCCTCTAGGGGTTCCTCTGCATTCCTTCTTTCCACATACCATTTTTTGACTCTCCTATAACTCTCCAAAAAATCTTTTCCTTTTCCTCTTCAGACCGTTCATTATTTTTTCTTCTTGCCTCTTCCAACAATTCAATATATCTTCTCCTCTCTTCCTGTGTGTGTGTGTGTGTGTGTGTGTGTGTGTGTGTGGGTATGCTCACACTACAAGCAGAGCGGTCTGGTTAGGTGTTCACACAATAAGCAGAGCAGGGTGACCTACACAAGAATTCTGGGTGTCCTCTTAGCCACAGAGCAGGTCGGGCAGGCAACAATATAATAAAAAGAAATAATAATAATAAATAAATAAATAGTGTCAAATTCCACAGTGTTTACCTGGAAGGACAACAAAAAATTTGACGATATATAAAGGAACGTGAAATTCTGTTGGTAAAGTCATTGTGTGTGTGTGTATGGGGCTCACTGATCTGTACAGTGTATTTTTTTCTCTCTTTCTCTCTCTCTTCCTTCTTTCTTTTATGTTTCCTCTTCTTCCTTTCATTTTTCCTCAAGGGATGGAACAGCTGTAGGAAAATAAGAAAAAAGTGTGTCTTCCTTTCATGTATAGGACCAGAATATCACTTCCTTCTCTTTTTCTCTCTTCCTTCGTTCTTTCATTTTTCTCTTCCTTTCATTTTTCCTCAAGAGATGGAACAGCTGTAGGAAAAAAGAAAAGGGTTTGTGTTTTCCTTTCATGTATAGGATCAGAATATCACTTCCTTTTCCTCTCTTCTCTCTCTTTTTTTTTTTTTTTTTTTTTTTTTTCAGTTTCCTTTCATTTTTCCTCAAGGGATGGAACAGGTGTGGAAAAAAGAAAAGTGTTTTCCTTTCATGTATAGGACGAGAATATCACTTCATTCTCCTCTCTTTTCTCTCTCTCTTTCTTTCTTTCCTCTTCCTTTCATTTTTCCTCAAGGGAAGGAACAGCTGTAGAAAAAAAAAAAGTGTGTTTTTGTTTCATGTCTAAGACCAGAATATCACAAAATCAGTTTTGTCAGCAGACTACTAATATAAAGAGTCAAATTGTACCAGAACTATGCACAGTCTGGTCATTGATTGTCATTTTGTTGTCAGCAACTCACACTGGTGGACACCTTGGCCGTGGGTGGAGTCGTGGAGGGCCGCTAGCTTCCCACCCACAAATAATGTGCCACAATAATTATTTTGCGTCTGTACGTCCAAAACAATGTCAAAATTATCGCTGCTAGCAACCACTCTGTCCACTCTGCTTGTAGTGTGAACTTACCCTTAGAGTGTGCTGTGTGGGTGTGTTTGTGCTGGTTAATCACTTTTTTGTGGTTTTTGAAGGGGTATGTTAAGTTTTTAGGAGGTGTGTGTGAGGTGAGGGTGTGTCAGGGTGTCAGGGGTATATCAGTACTGAGACACATTTTTACATTGAGATTTGTGTACTATTAGACCATTTTATTGACAATAGCAAGGGTCTATGGTGGTCAGAAGATTAATGGCCACAGTCTTCACTATTTTAACCCCTTCAGCATTAGGACACATTTTTACCTTGAGATTTTTGTACCATGAGACCATTTTATTGACATTAGCAAGGGTGTATGGAGGGCACAAGATTAATGTGTGTGTGTTGTTTTTAAAATGTATTGTTTTCAGGTATATTATTACTATTTGATTGTTTATTTTGATTGCTCTCTCTCTCTCTCTCTCTCTCTCTCTCTCTCTCTCTTTTTTTTTTTTTTACATTACAAGGGCACTGGCCAAGGGCAAACAAAGTGTTGGAAAAAAAAAAATCCCGCTGGTTGCCAGGCCCTGTTAAAGAAAAGTAGAAAGAAAAACAAAAAATCTAAAAGGAGGGTCCAGTTAACGTAAGAGGTGTCTTGACACTCCTCTTTTGAAAGAGTTTAAGTCATAGGCAGGTGGAAATACAGACACAGGTAGAGAGTTCCAGAGTTTACCAGTGTAGGGAATGAAGGAGTGAAGATACTGGTTAACTCTTGCATTAGGAAGATGGACAGAATAGGGATGAGAAGAAGTAGAGAGTCTTGTGCAGCGAGGCCGCAGGAGGGGAAGGCATGCAGTTAGCAAGTTCAGAAGAGCAGACAGCATGAAAACAGCGGTAGAAGACAGATAAAGATGCAACATTGCGGCGGTGACTTAAAGAATCAAGACAGTCAGTTAGAGGAGAAGAGTTGATAAGACGAAAAGCTTTAGATTCCACCTTGTTTAGTAAAGCTGTGTGTGGATCCCCAGACATGAGAGCCATACTCCATACACGGGCGGATAAGGCCCTTGTACAGAGCAAGCAGCTGGGAGGAGAGAAAAATGGACGAAGACGCCATAGGACACCTAACTTCTTGGAAGCTGATTTAGCAAGAGTAGAGATGTGAAATTTCCAGTTTAGATTTTTAGTGAAGGATAGACCGAGTGTGTTTAATGTAGAGGAGAGGGAAGTTGAGTGTTATTGAAGAAGAGAGGATAGTTGTCTGGAAGGTTATGTCGAGTAGATAGTTGTAGAAATTGAGTTTTGAGGCATTGAACAAAACCAGGTTTTCTCTGCCCCAATCAGAAACAAGTGAAAGATCAGAAGTTAGGCGTCCTATAGCATCTCGCCTTGAGTCATTTAATTGTTGTTGGGTTGGGCGTCTGTTGAACGCTGTTGAATAATGCAGGGTGGTATCATCAGCATAGGAGTGGATAGGGCATTGAGTCAGATTTAGGAGATCATTGATGAATAATAGAAAGAGAGTGGGTGATAGGACAGAACCCTGTGGAACACCACTGTTGATAGTTTTAGGGAAGAACAGTGACCGTCTACTACAGCAGCAATAGAACGATCGGAAAGGAAACTGGAGATGAAGGTACAGAGAAGGATAGAATCCGTAGGAGGGTAGTTTAGAAATTAAAGATTTGTGCCAGACTCTATCGAAGGCTTTCGATATGTCAAGGCCGACAGCAAAGGTTTCACCGAAGTCCCTAAAGAGGATGACCAAGATTCAGTTAGGAAAGTAAGAAGATCACCAGTAGATCTGCCTTTACGGAAACCATACTGGCAATCAGAGAGAAGGTTGTGAGCTGATAGATGCCTCATTATCTTCCTATTAAGGAT
>NC_059265.1:6218205-6230705 GCF_017591435.1 Portunus trituberculatus
GCACCTTATCTACTCACCATAAACTTTGACAAAGGTAAAGTGAACAACAGTAAACAAAAAGTGATGATCTATGGGCGTGCTAACTATGAGAGAGAGACTTGGCATGCAGCTCGTAGCCATCAACCCCTTCAGTACCAGGACATATTCATTTTGTGTTTGGGGATTTTATGCAGCTTCAGAAAATCATGTGGGGCATTAAAATACTGAGGACTGTGGCCATTAATCTTGTGACCTCCATAGACACTTGCTAATCTCAATACAATGGTGTAATCATAGCCAAACTGTCTTAAAATGCCCCTCAAAACATGCCAAATTATGGTAAAATGCCCTCAAGACATGCCAAATTTTCTTAAAATGTCTTCAAAGCCTGCCAAACTGTCTTAAAATACCCTCAAAACATGCCAAATTATCTTATTATTCCCTAAAAACATGCCAAACTCTCCTAATATGCTCACAAAACATGCCAAACTATCTTAATATGCATATAAAACATGCCAAACTGTCTTAAATTGTCCTTAAAACATGTCACTGTCTTAAAATGCCTTCATAATATGCCAAACTCCCTTAAAATGCACTCATAAACTGTCTTAAAATGTCTTTAAAACCTGCCAAACTTTCTTAAAAACATGCCGGATTGTCTTAAATTGTCCTTAAAACATGCTAAGCTATCTTAAAATGCTCTCAAAAGATACCAAACTGTCTTAAAATGCCCTAAAAAAAATCCCAAACTATCTTAAAGTGCCCTCAAAATATGCCAAACTATTTTAAAATGCTCTCAAAACATAAGGAAACTATTTTAAAAGGAGAGGAGAGAGGAGGAGAGAGAGAGAGAGAGAGAGAGGAGAGAGGAGAGAGAGAGAGAGAGAGAGAGAGAGAGAGAGAGAGAGAGAGAGAGAGAGAGAGAGAGAGAGAGAGAGAGAGAGAGAGAGAGAGAGAGAGAGAGAGAGAGAGAGAGAGAGAGAGAGAGAGAGAGAGAGAGAGAGAGAGAGAGAGAGAGAGAGAGAACAAAATTTAACCTTTAACATGACAATATATCTATTTTACCTATTTTTTTTTCTCTTGAGTCCTTCCTTCTTTTCTTCCTCTTCTCATCTTCCTATACCTCTTCCTTCCTCCTCTTCCTCCTTCTCCTTCTTCTCTTCCTCTTCCTCTTCCTCCTCTTTCCTTGGTCTGTTTCTCCACATCTTAACACAATCTGAAATAAATCAAACTGGATTAATATCAGAGAGAGAGAGAGAGAGAGAGAGAGAGAGAGAGAGAGAGAGAGAGAGAGAGAGAGAGAGAGAGAGAGAGAGAGAGAGAGAGAGAGAGAGAGAGAGAGAGAGAGAGAGAATCACGTATGACAAAAGTGACATTGCACAGGTGTGACAGTTAATAAGTTGGCCATGCAAACGAGTACACTGACAAGTATTCTGTGTACACTACCTCAAGGGAACCCAAGGACACCACCACCACCACCACCACCACTATTTTAACCCCTTCAGTACTGGGACACATTTTTACCTTGAGATTTGTAAACCATTAGACCATTTTATTGACATTAAGAAAGGCCTCTACAGGTTACAAGTTTAATGCCATGGCCACAGTCTTTACTATTTTAACCCTCCAGTACTGGGACACATTTTTGCCTTGAGTTTTGTGTAGCATGAGACCATTTTATTGACATTAGCAAGGGTGTGGTGCACTGCCAGGCTTGTTCAAACATCTTCCTGTGTGTGACATGGCTCTTATGTAGAACTACTCTACTGAATAATATTTTTTTTCATATCTGCAACATATCCCAGGCCTTGGGTGACTGCCAAGCTCCTCACCACTTCCAAGCGAGGCTCCCAGGCTTTGGCTAACAATGATGAAAGCATAACAGTAATCAATTTAACCTAACCTAACCTAATCTAACCTAACCCAACCTAACCTAACCTAACCTAAGCTAACAGTAATGAACAGCCTGACAAAGCTGTATGGCATGGTGCTTTGCAACAGACTAAGCCATTGGTTCAAGGCTGACAGACAGCAGGCAGGCAGCCAGGTGGTGGGCACAGGATGCCTTGAACACATTGTCACACTGCGTTTGTTGACAGATGTTGCTACAAGGAACACATTTCACCTTTATTACTTTTGTATATTTTACCCGCGCATGTGATAACGTACCGAGCAACACATTATTTTGTACTTTGAAGAGACTGGATTGTGGGACAGTAATGTTGCTCGCTATAACATCACAGGGAACATCATTCACTGCTAAACCCTGGAACTCACTGCCTGCTCTCTCTCTCTCTCTCTGCGTCAAAATCATTCAAAATCATTCAAATTTTGAAAGAGAGAGAGAGAGAGAGAGAGAGAGAGAGAGAGAGAGAGAGAGAGAGAGAGAGAGAGAGAGAGAGAGAGAGAGAGAGAGAGAGAGAGAGATTCAACCTTATAAAATGACAATATTTCTTCTTATCTTACCTTTTCTTCTTCCTCTTCATTCCATCCTTCTTCTCTTCCTCCTCATATCTCTTTCCTCCTCCTCCTCCTCCTGTTCCTTTGGTCTGTTTCTCCATATCTTAACACAATCTGAAAGAAATTAAATCAAACTGGATTAATATATATATATATATATATATATATATATATATATATATATATATATATATATATATATATATATATATATATATATATATATATATATATATATATATATATATATATATATATATATATATATATATATATAGAGAGAGAGAGAGAGAGAGAGAGAGAGAGAGAGAGAGAGAGAGAGAGAGAGAGAGAGAGAGAGAGAGAGAGAGAGAGAGAGAGAGAAACACAAACAAACAAACAAACAAACAAACCTTCCAAGCGGACTGTTCACTCTGCAACATTTCAATAAATTTTTGGGACAGCGTGTAGTCTGGCCTTCCCGCTGCTGCCGCCAACACCAATACCACCACCACCACCACCACAGCCAGCCGTGCCATCCTGACCCACTCCCGGCTGGCTAGTTGTGACCTTTGACCTGAAATGAGAAGGTTAGGTTAGGTTAGGTAACAGGAAAACAGACCAACAAGCACACAGACACACACATTACAAGCCTTCCTATTTGAGCTAATTTCTCCTTAACTAACCACTAACTTAACATCACACCAGGCTGGAGACACACAGGAAACATTCTTCTATACCTGTAATGACCAACAACACCACAAAGTAAGGAGAAATAGGAGAAAAATGCAAAAACAGACCAACAATTTACACAGACACACACATTACAAGCCTTCCTATTTCACCTCATTTCTCCTTAACTAACCACTAACTTAACATCACACCAGGCTGGAGTAGTAGTAGTAGTAGTAGTAGTAGTAGTAGTAGTAGTAGTAGTAGTAGTAGTAGTAGTAGAGTATAATACAATACAAAATATACTACTACTACTACTACTACTACTACTACTACTACTACCACTAACTTCCCTCACCTTCTCGACAAGTTCCCTGGCCAGAGGTTTGTTTCCTGTTTTCATGATGTGGTTGGTGAATTTCCTGTGAGAGAGAGTTAGGTTAGGTTAGGGACACACGTGCACACACACACACACACACACACACACACACACACACACACACACACACACACACACACACAATTGCTCTCTCTCTCTCTCTCTCTTTCTTCTCTCCTCTTCTTCTTCTTCTTCTTCTTCCACCACCACCACCTCCTCCTCCTCCTCCTCCTCCTCCTCCTCTTCCAGTCTCACACACACACACACACACACAAGTTCAGAATCTCTCTCTCTCTCTCACACACACACACACACAGAGAGAGAGAGAGAGAGAGAGAGAGAGAGAGAGAGAGAGAGAGAGAGAGAGAGAGAGAGAGAGAGAGAGAGAGAGAGAGAGAGAGAGAGAGAGAGAGAGAGAGAGAGAGAGAGAGAGAGAAACACACACACACACACACACACACACACACACACACACACACACACACACACACACACACACACACACACACACAAGCGGGTGGTGGAGTACGGAGGTGGTGTGGGTGCTGTGGGCCACTCGGACCGCCCGCTACTCAAATTCCTTCATCTCCCCGCTGTCCTCCATCTCCTGCAGTTTTGAGGGCATGTACGCCGGGGGTATTGGCTGTACCTCGCCCCCCTGCCACCCTTGCCAAGCCTCCCATCACCCCTGCCAAGCCCCCGGTCACATTCACACCGGCCACACAAGCAACATGACCCCTGGGGATAAAAATTTGGTTAAGGTCTTTTAGCATAAGAGAGGACTGGAAAAGGACAACTGAGAGGTAAAGGGAGAATAGCCCCTCCTGTCACCCCCAAGCCCCTCGTCACCCCCAGGCAAGCCACACAACCCCAGGGGATTAAAAAGTAGATTAGGGTCATTTTAGCATATGAGAAGACTGCATAAGGGAGAAAAGCCCCTCTTGTGACCCACGCCAGCCCCCATCACCCCTGCCAGCCCCCATCACCCCCAGGCCAGCCACACAACCCCGGGGATTAAAAATTAGATTAGGGTCATTTTAGCATGAGAGGACTGGAGAAACCGTTTTTATTGATTTATTTTTTGTATCTTTAAGATTCTTGGCTAAGGAGGAACATAAAATGACAAAATAATAAAACTAGCCCTACTCCGGTGCCAGTCACCTTACAGAGCCGAGAGAATGAGTCAAATAGATTGAATAAATACTAGACACTCTCTCTCTCTCTCACACAAGTTTACCTCTTCAACATAACAAAAATAATAAAACTAGCCCTACTCCGGTGCCAGTCCCCTTACACAGCCGATAGAATGAATTAAATATTAAAATAAATACCACACACACACACACAATTACCCTCTCAAAAATCATATGAATACTAATAACTACACAATGGCACTCCACACACATGCACCAATGCCACAGGGCTCACCAGGCACTGCTCACCGCCCTCCATGACCGCCAGGGGCCTCGGAAATCATTAAATAAGACACGTATCCCGGTGGCCATTAGTGGTAGATGTAGATGTAGATGTTGCAACGGAAGCTCCTTACTTCTTCTCGTTCTTTGTTCCGCTAATGTTGAAGTTCTTTTTTCTTCTTTTCCCGCTGTGTCCACCTCTTGTATATGGCGTCCTTGTATTTGTGTGGGTCGGTGAAGAGGATGCGTCCCAGCGCGTCCCTGCCGGCCCCTGCCACAAGAGCGGGTGGTTGTGGCGGCAGCGCCGGTGGGAGGGCCGCCTCGGTTTGTTGTGGTGGTGCATGAACAATTCCGCCTTTTCAACGGGTATTCATTTACATTATTACTTTTACCTTATTTTCTTTATTTTTACGTGTTTCTTTTATTTTTTCTATAAACAGCCAAAACTCACTAGAAACACCCAATGCAAACAAAACAGCCTCTACACACACCCAACACACGCGCCACACACCAAAACAACTTCAAATCGTCCTAAAACACACTTGAGACACCATACACCACCTTAAAAGGCTGCCAAACACGCACACAACTCACTACAAAAACCCAATATACACCCAAATCACTCCCACACACACCCAAAGCTCTTCAAACACTCAAAACTGTCGCAAAATACATGATAACCCCTCAAAATGCCCCCAAACACACTCAAAACACACGCCAATACTCAAACACTTCCACACCACACTCAAGATACGTCAAATATGCCTCAATACATCCAACGCACACTGAAAACATACTTATAACACCTAAAACACTCTGCAATACTGCCAAACACACTTAAAATACCCCAAATATACCCACCACTACACCAAAAGCATTGTAAAGAACGGCAACATTACAAGGGTGACTTACCTAAATGTTGTGGCTTGACTCCTCCTCTTCTTCCGCTTCCTTTCTCATTCCTCCTCCTCTGTTTCCCTTTTTTAGTCTTTCTGTTGCTTCCATCTACACGCCTGAGCCTAGAAACACACCACAACACTCAGAAAACACTAGATATTAGGCAAAATATTGAGGAAGTGGCTTGGCAGCCTTGGCTGGTCCTCCTCTTCCTCCTACTTTTCTCCTTCCTTCCTCCTCCTCCTCCTTTATTTCTCCTTTCTTCTTCCTTCTACCATTATTATCTACACACCAGAGCCCTGAAACACACGCAAACACGTAGAAATCACTAGATATTAGGCAAAATACTGACGAACTGGGCGGCTGGGAGGGAGGGACGCCAGCCCAAGGCCTGTGACGTCACAGAATGCGCGGGACCAGCGGAGACTCGTCTAAATTACGTAAATAATTTGAAAATTGACCCATAGAAAAAACGAAGCCACGGCCGAATGCTTGACATTTTACGACTGTGAACAAACTTTAACTAACATCCACAACATAAAAACATCTCCTGCCTAACTAGTTTCAAAGAATTGTGTAAATTAACTATATTATAAATTATAAAATCATTTGCACTCATGAAACTCAAAAACGTCCACCCATTTCCACTTTATATTTATTTTGAAAAATATTAGACAATATAAACTCTCTTCTCAGGCGTCCAACAGTTAGCTAGGACCAGAAGTGAACCAATGAAACTTATTTATGTCAAACAAAACCATTCAAATCCAAACTCATCAAAAACTCTTGTCAAGTCCAGCCATTTTCACTTGGCGAGTATTTTAACACACTTGACACAGTCTGAGCTTTCTTTTAAGGCATTGGACACCGAGTTAGACCGTCAACCAAAAACGTAATTAAATCAAATACAAAATATAAAACTTACGTTTAACGGGACCAAACACCATTTCAAAGTCCACATATTTGACTCAATGGGTTGATTTCACGCCTAAATCAGCACAGACGACTCTTTGCCACCATAAAGGCCCACTTACACCTTCAAATAAAAACTCAAAAAGCAGATGGAAAATTTGGCCGTTGAAAAGACATTTATACACGCCATAAAACACCACTAAACGCCACATATTTACCAAACTCTGGCGCGGAACACTCTTCAAACACAACGCAGTATTTATAGGAACCATAAAAACACACCATGGAAGCGTAATATTATCATTAGCAAATATGTGAAAAAAGTATAGAAACCTGCTGGTGGCCCAGGAGGCGGGGCTCGGGAGGAGAGCGGAGGGGGACCGGGGTGGGCTACATCCGGGGAGAGGGAGGCGGGAACAGCTGGGGCAGGGGCTCTGAGTCCATGTGTTGCCTTTATCAGCTCACCACAACAAAATGAAGGTATATCGGGAAGAAGTGACCACGGCTATGAAATGTCAGACTGGTGACTGCATTGTGACACATGTTTGGCTGAAGGAAGCAAGTCACATCTCCTAAAACTTGCTTCTTTACTGCAAAACACACTCAGAACACCTTGCAACACCTCAAAATGCCTCAAAACACTAGAAACACACAAAATGACGCAAAACACACTCAAAACTTTTACCAATCGCCTTCCTCAACACCTGGGCACAAGTCACACTGTTTTCACTCTCACTTGTAAACCTAACCCAAGAAATAAGTGAACGGCCTCAAACGTACCTCACACATGAACGCTGTGGAGGATTGTGGTGTACGCTGACACCGTGTACTGCTGTCTCACTCACTGCTTGGTGCTCCTAAACACTGCACACTTATGTCTGTGTGTGTTATTTGGTGTTTAAGAGTGTTTGGGGGCATGTTTCTGTGTGTGTGTGTGTGTGGCAAGACTGAGGACTAACACTAAATACCACCACGAGTGTGTTTGTGGGTGTGTTTGGCTGTGTTTACGAGTGTTTGAGGTATATAAGTGTATGTATGGCTGTGTTTGAGGTATATGAGTGTATGTATGGCTGTGTTTGAGTGTTTGAGGTATATAAGTGTGTTTTAAGTATGTATGGCTGTGTATGGGTGTGTGTGGGTGTGTATGGGTGTATGGCAAGATAGGACACACCACCACCACCAACAACAACAACACAACTGGTCCTCCCGGTTGACGTGTAGGGGCGGGTGTGTTTGTGATGATCCTTAGTATAAATGTGTATAATAACTTACTAAATCTATTATTAATGAGACACTACTTCTATAAATTGCACATATTGATTTATTCTTTATTTTTCATCCTTTCTTTTCGTTGTATTGCCCTGCTGTGGTTATAGAAAGGCAGTATACATGAAACAGCTTCTACGTTTACAGGGAGTGTTTTGATATAGCGCGGGAAAAGGAAAGAGAAATCGAGATATTTGAAAGGTATATCGGGAAGAAGTGACCACGGCTATGAAATGTCAGACTGGTGACTGCATTGTGACACATGTTTGGCTGAAGGAAGCAAGTCACATCTCCTAAAACTTGCCTCTTTACTGCAAAACACACTCAGATATTTCCTCGTTCTCTATTTCTATCGCCTCTTTTCTTGATCTATGAGTATTTCTGGCAATATACCACAGTGAAGTGATCATAAGTAAAGGAATATACACATCTTATCGATCTACGAGTTGATTTATTTATCTATCTATCTATTTATCTTTCTATCTGTCCATTTATCTATTCATTCTGGTGACTATTTGGTGATTTTCTACAGCTTCACAAACTCATGTGGGGTTTAAATAGTGAAGACTGTGGCCATTAATCTTCTGCCCTCCATACACCCTTCCTGATGTCAATAAAATGGTCTTATCTCTCTCTCTTAGCCCACCACCTCTCTCTCTTTTCAGCCCACCACGGACACCCTCTCTCTCTCTCTCTCTCTCTCTCTCTCTCTCTCTCTCTCTCTCTCTCTCTCTCTCTCAAAACCTCAATTTTTTCTCACATTTCCTTTCTTTAAACCACTAAATAAACTCCACTCTCACTCTTTCTCTTAGCCTACCACCACAGACACCCCCTCTCTCTCTCTCTCTCTCTCTCACACACACACACACACACACACACAGAGAAAGATAGAGTGACTAAAATTGGAGGTGGAATAATTGTGTTAAGAGGAAAAGAGTTAGTAGTGTAAAAGTAGTGTAAAATGAAGTGGTGGGTGTGGTGGTGAGTGATGGAAGGCAAGATATCAATATTGTAAGTGTGTATGTACCACCCAAAACAACAAGTGGATGGTCAAATGATCAGTCTAACAGTATGGTGGAAAGCACATTGGAAACAATGACAAATGAAGCTGCAAAGAAAGCAAAAATGGTTCTACTTGGAGATTTCAACTGTAAAGACGTCAATTGGGAAGAATTTGAAGTGGGGAATGGTGGAGAATGGGGTGAGCAGAGCAGCTATTAAATTATGCGGTGGGAAATTTGATGACACAGTGGGTGAGGCATCCAACAAGGGGGAAGGAGGGGTGATGCCCCGTCGAGACTGGACTTGATACTCACAAAGGGGAGTCCATCTACAAAATGAGATTGAGCATGAGTGTCCTTTGGGGAAGAGTGATCATGAAGGATTGAAATTTGAGGTCAAGGTGGGATTCACCAAAGATAATGAAGTTGGATACAAGGAGGAATGCCTAAATTATTATGCTAAGGGAAGATACAAGGAGTTGAGAAATGACTTTGGAAATGTGGATTGGTCCCAAATGTACCAGGAAACAAACATGCACTTCAAATATGAAAAATTGATGGAGGCCGCAGAGAAGTTTGTGCCAAAATATATATACTAAGAAAATCTTAAAGGGAGATCAATGGTTTAACAAAACCTGTGACAAGGCAAAAAGGGAGAAGGAAAAGGCATGGGAAAAATACAAACAAGAGGAAGTGGAGAGAGAAGCATATAGGAATGCAAGAAAGAAATATGTTCAAGTGAGAACAACAACAACAACAACAACAACAACAACAAAATGTTTGATAAATTCATTAATTTCAACAGAGAATTGTGAAAGTGATCCCAAAATGTTTGATAAATTCATTAATGGTAAGTTAGAGAAAAAAGAAAGAGTTGATAAATGAAAGGTTGGAGATTATATATATGAAGATACAAGTGTCATTGTTGAAAAATTGAATGAGGATTTGTGCCAAGTATTCACACAAGAAACACAATTCAATCGACGGGAGGAGAGAAAAATGGACGAAGACGCCATAGGACACCTAACTTCTTGGAAGCTGATTTAGCAAGAGTAGAGATGTGAAATTTCCAGTTTAGATTTTTAATGAAGGATAGACCGAGTGTGTTTAATGTAGAGGAGAGGGAAGTTGAGTGTTATTGAAGAAGAGAGGATAGTTGTCTGGAAGGTTATGTCGAGTAGATAGTTGTAGAAATTGAGTTTTGAGGCATTGAACAAAACCAGGTTTTCTCTGCCCCAATCAGAAACAAGTGAAAGATCAGAAGTTAGGCGTCCTATAGCATCTCGCCTTGAGTCATTTAATTGTTGTTGGGTTGGGCGTCTGTTGAACGCTGTTGAATAATGCAGGGTGGTATCATCAGCATAGGAGTGGATAGGGCATTGAGTCAGATTTAGGAGATCATTGATGAATAATAGAAAGAGAGTGGGTGATAGGACAGAACCCTGTGGAACACCACTGTTGATAGTTTTAGGGAAGAACAGTGACCGTCTACTACAGCAGCAATAGAACGATCGGAAAGGAAACTGGAGATGAAGGTACAGAGAAGGATAGAATCCGTAGGAGGGTAGTTTAGAAATTAAAGATTTGTGCCAGACTCTATCGAAGGCTTTCGATATGTCAAGGCCGACAGCAAAGGTTTCACCGAAGTCCCTAAAGAGGATGACCAAGATTCAGTTAGGAAAGTAAGAAGATCACCAGTAGATCTGCCTTTACGGAAACCATACTGGCAATCAGAGAGAAGGTTGTGAGCTGATAGATGCCTCATTATCTTCCTATTAAGGATAGACTCAAAGGCTTTAGAAAGGCAGGAAATCAAAGCTATAGGGCGGTAGTTAGAAGGATTGGAGTGGTCACCTTTTTAGGGACAGGTTGAATGTGAGCAAACTTCCAGCAAGAAGGATAAATAGAAGTAGAGACACAGATGAAAGAGTTTGACCAGGCTGTGAGCGAGTTCAGGCACAGTTTTGAGAACAACAGGAGGGACTCCATCCGGACCGTAAGCCTTCCGAGAATCAAGGCCAGAGAGGGCCAGGAAAACGTCTTTATAAAGAATTTTAATTTTAGGGATGAAGTAGTCAGAGGGTGGAGGAGTAGGAGGAATATGCCCAGAATCATCCAAAGTTGAGTTGGTAGCAAAGGTTTGAGCGAAGAGTTCAGCTTTAGAAAAGAAGAGACAGCTGTAGAGCCATCTGGATGAAGTAAAGGAGGAAAGACGAAGAAGTAAAGTTGTTAGAGATATTATTGGCTAGATGCCAGAAATCTCGAGAGGAGTTAGAATTGGAAAGACTTTGACATTTTCTATTGATGAAAGAGTTTTTAGTAAGTTGGAGAATAGATTTGGCATGATTACGGGCAGAAATATATAGGGCATGAGTTTCAGCAGTTGGATGGCTACGGAACCGTTTGTGAGCCGCCTCTCTATCATTGACAGCACGAGAACAAGCAGAGTTAAACCAAGGCTTTTTAGCTTTAGGGTTAGAGAAAGTGCAGGGGTGGGTGGCCGGAGTTGGTAGGGTGATGGGGAGAGGGTCAGTGAACGCGCCGTCATCCACTCAACAAACTATTCTCCCTTAGCGGCAGCAGCAGCAGCAGCAGCAGCGGCGGCGGCGGGGCGGGGCGGGGCGAGCGGCGACCATCACAGTGCGCGATGCAAGGCAGAGTCCTTCCTGATCTTGAAACGGTGGCGGAGGCAGAGGGGTTAGTAGTGGGCGTTGTCAGTGAAGACAGTGCAAGGTACACAAGGCTCATTACCGCTGTGGAGTCAGGCCTTTGGATCGTCAACTCCTGTAATGGACAAAATGAACAAAAAATGAACTTGTTCACTAATTATCCCTACAGCTAACAGGCAACATTGCCCTAAACACTCCTTCACTGCCTCAATCAGCCTTTCACTCTTCATTCTACGTATTCTTGATACTACCACCACCCACCCCACCACCACCACTACCACAAATCGAACATGAACATTAGTATCCGAGTTTACCAATTACCTACATCACTCTTGAACCTCTTAAACATCTACGCCCGCTTACCACTAAGAACTAATTTCAAGAATATATCCCCAAACTTACCGTTATACTACCACATCTCGTTTCTAATGCACGTACCTTGAAACACCAGCCCCGTTACGTTAAGAAATCCACGTTAAGAAATCCTGTCCACTCATTCTTTTCGCAGAGGTAGCCATTGTATAACAAGGGAACCACAACGACTTACCCGAAATATTTTAGCCTCAAATACAACTTACTTAAGGAGTTCTATAGTAACGCGACACGTTTAATCTCTTCAGCACCAAGACGCTTTTTCATATTCCTTCCGTTAGTACTTTATCTTATACAACTTCAGAAACTTACGCGAGGAATTAAAATAGTGAAGACACAGGCCATTAACCTTGTGACATCTATACACGCTTTGTAACAATAGAATTATCTAATCGTACACACGTCTCAAGGTGAAAATGCGTCACAGTACTGAAGAGGATAACTAATTCTTCCTTCCTACACAACTACAATGACCACGAAAACACTTCACTTGCCACGG
>NC_059265.1:6235705-6251914 GCF_017591435.1 Portunus trituberculatus
ATTCACCTATCAGTCACCTGCAACCTCTCCCAGTCACATATCAGTCACCCACAGCCCCCAATCACCCGCAACCTCTTCCAGTCACCCACAGTCTCTCCCAGTCACCTATCAGTCACCCACAGTCTCTCCCAGTCACCTATCAGTCACCCACAGTCTCTCCCAGTCACCTATCAGTCACCCAACCTCTCCCAGTCACATATCAGTCACCCACAGCCTCTCAGTCATCTATCAGTCACCTGCAGCCTCTCCCAGTCACATATCAGTCACCCGCAACCTCTCACCCACAGTCACCTATCAGTCACCCACAGTCTCTCCCAGTCACCTATCAGTCACCCGCAACCTCTCCCAGTCACATATCAGTCACCCGCAGCCTCTCAGTCATCTATCAGTCACCTGCAACCTCTCCCAGTCACATATCAGTCACCCGCAACCTCTCTCAGTCACCTATCAGTCACCCGCAATCTCTCCCAGTCACC
Organism: Portunus trituberculatus; assembly: GCF_017591435.1. NCBI lineage: Eukaryota > Metazoa > Arthropoda > Malacostraca > Decapoda > Portunidae > Portunus > Portunus trituberculatus. The sequence continues at coordinate 6,236,182 of NC_059265.1, forward strand.
TATCAGTCACCCACAACTTCTCCCAGTCACATATCAGTCACCCACAGCCTCTCCCAGTCACCTATCAGTCACCCACAACCTCTCCCAGTCACATATCAGTCCTCTCCTAGTCACACACAGCCTCTCCAGTCAGGCTTGCCACCCAAGCTAACACTATCATTAACCCCTTCAGTTCCGTGATGCATTTCCATATTCATTTTGGTGACTATTTGGCGACTTTATACAGCTTCACAAACTTATGTGAGGGTTAAAATAGTGAGGACTGTGGCCATTAAACTTCTCACCTCCATAAACCCTTCCTAATGTTAATAAAGCCCTCTAATCACACCCAAAACTCAAGGTAAAATGCGTCCCAGTTCTGAAGGGGTTAATAATGTAACAAATGATCAAAATGCCCTCAGAGACACAGAAACTGGACCACAATTAAGCTCCAGCAATCGCCGCACCTTATCTACTCACCATAAACTTTGACAAAGGTAAAGTGAACAACAGTAAACAAAAGTGATGATCTATGGGCGTGCTAACTATGAGAGAGAGACTTGGCATGCAGCTCGTAGCCATCAACCCCTTCAGTACCAGGACATATTCATTTTGTGTTTGGGGATTTTATGCAGCTTCAGAAAATCATGTGGGGCATTAAAATACTGAGGACTGTGGCCATTAATCTTGTGACCTCCATAGACACTTGCTAATCTCAATACAATGGTGTAATCATAGCCAAACTGTCTTAAAATGCCCCTCAAAACATGCCAAATTGTGGTAAAATGCCCTCAAGACATGCCAAATTTTCTTAAAATGTCTTCAAAGCCTGCCAAACTGTCTTAAAATACCCTCAAAACATGCCAAATTATCTTATTATTCCCTAAAAACATGCCAAACTCTCCTAATATGCTCACAAAACATGCCAAACTATCTTAATATGCATATAAAACATGCCAAACTGTCTTAAATTGTCCTTAAAACATGTCACTGTCTTAAAATGCCTTCATAATATGCCAAACTCCCTTAAAATGCACTGAAAACATAAACTGTCTTAAAATGTCTTTAAAACCTGCCAAACTTTCTTAAAAACATGCTGGATTGTCTTAAATTGTCCTTAAAACATGCTAAGCTATCTTAAAATGCTCTCAAAAGATACCAAACTGTCTTAAAATGCCCTAAAAAAAATCCCAAACTATCTTAAAGTGCCCTCAAAATATGCCAAACTATTTTAAAATGCTCTCAAAACATAAGGAGGGAGGAGGGAGGAAGGAAGGAGGAAGGAAGAGGGAGGAGGAGGAGGAGGAGGAGGAGGAGGAGGAGGAGGAGGAGGAGGAGGAGAGGAGGAGAGAGGAGGAGGAGGAGGAGGAGGAGGAGGAGGAGGAGGAGAGAGAGAGAGAGAGAGAGAGAGAGAGAGAGAGAGAGAGAGAGAGAGAGAGAGAGAGAGAGAGAGAGAGAGAGAGAGAGAGAGAGAGAGAGAGAGAGAGAGAGAGAGAGAGAGAGAGAGAGAGAGAGAGAGAGAGAGAGAGAGAGAGAGAGAGAGAACAAAAATTTAACCTTTTAACATGACAATATATCTATTTTACCTATTTTTTTCTCTTGAGTCCTTCCTTCTTTTCTTCCTCTTCTCATCTTCCTATACCTCTTCCTTCCTCCTCTTCCTCCTTCTCCTTCTTCTCTTCCTCTTCCTCTTCCTCCTCTTTCCTTGGTCTGTTTCTCCACATCTTAACACAATCTGAAATAAATCAAACTGGATTAATATCAGAGAGAGAGAGAGAGAGAGAGAGAGAGAGAGAGAGAGAGAGAGAGAGAGAGAGAGAGAGAGAGAGAGAGAGAGAGAGAGAGAGAGAGAAGAGAGAGAGAGAGAGAGATATGACAAAGGTGACATTGCACAGGTGTGACAGTTAATAAGTTGGCCATGCAAACGAGTACACTGACAAATATTCTGTGTACACTACCTCAAGGGAACCCAAGGACACCACCACCACCACCACCACCACTATTTTAACCCCTTCAGTACTGGGACACATTTTTACCTTGAAATTTGTAAAACATTAGACCATTTTATTGACATTAAGAAAGGCCTCTACAGGTTACAAGTTTAATGCCATGGCCACAGTATTGACTATTTTAACCCTCCAGTACTGGGACACATGTTTGCCTTGAGTTTTGTGTAGCATGACACCATTTTATTGACATTAGCAAGGGTGTGGTGCACTGCCAGGCTTGTTCAAACATCTTCCTGTGTGTGACATGGCTCTTATGTAGAACTACTCTACTGAATAATATTTTTTTTCATATCTGCAACATATCCCAGGCCTTGGGTGACTGCCAAGCTCTTCACCACTTCCAAGCGAGGCTCCCAGGCTTTGGCTAACAATGATGAAAGCATAACAGTAATCAATTTAACCTAACCTAACCTAATCTAACCTAACCCAACCTAACCTAACCTAACAGTAATGAACAGCCTGACAAAGCTGTATGGCATGGTGCTTTGCAACAGACTAAGCCATTGGTTCAAGGCTGACAGACAGCAGGCAGGCAGCCAGGTGGTGGGCACAGGATGCCTTGAACACATTGTCACACTGCGTTTGTTGACAGATGTTGCTACAAGGAACACATTTCACCTTTATTACTTTTGTATATTTTACCCGCGCATGTGATAACGTACCGAGCAACACATTATTTTGTACTTTGAAGAGACTGGATTGTGGGACGGTAATGTTGCTCGCTATAACATCACAGGGAACATCATTCACTGCTAAACCCTGGAACTCACTGCCTGCCCCTCTCTCTCTCTCTCTCAAGTGCGTCAAAATCATTCAAATTTTGAAATTTTGAAAGTTAGCGAGAGAGAGAGAGAGAGAGAGAGAGAGAGAGAGAGAGAGAGAGAGAGAGAGAGAGAGAGAGAGAGAGAGAGAGAGAGAGATTCAACCTTATAAAATGACAATATTTCTTCTTATCTTACCTTTTCTTCTTCCTCTTCATTCCATCCTTCTTCTCTTCCTCCTCATATCTCTTTCCTCCTCCTCCTCCTCCTGTTCCTTTGGTCTGTTTCTCCATATCTTAACACAATCTGAAAGAAATTAAATCAAACTGGATTAATATATATATATATATATATATATATATATATATATATATATATATATATATATATATATATATATATATATATAGAGAGAGAGAGAGAGAGAGAGAGAGAGAGAGAGAGAGAGAGAGAGAGAGAGAGAGAGAGAGAGAGAGAGAGAGAGAGAGAGACAAACAAACAAACAAACAAAAAACAAACAAACCTTCCAAGCGGACTGTTCACTCTGCAACATTTCAATAAATTTTGGGACAGCGTGTAGTCTGGCCTTCCCGCCGCTGCTGCCGCCAACACCAATACCACCACCACCACCACCACAGCCAGCCGTGCCATCCTGACCCACTCCCGGCTGGCTAGTTGTGACCTTTGACCTGAAATGAGAAGGTTAGGTTAGGTTAGGTAACAGGAAAACAGACCAACAAGCACACAGACACACACATTACAAGCCTTCCTATTTGAGCTAATTTCTCCTTAACTAACCACTAACTTAACATCACACCAGGCTGGAGACACATAGTAGTAGTAGTAGTAGTAGTAGTAGTAGTAGTAGTAGTAGTAGTAGTAGTAGTAGTAGTAGTAGTAGTAGTAGTAGTAGTAGGTGATGAAGGAATATAATACAAAATAACTACTACTACTACTACTACTACTACTACTACTACTACTACTACTACGCCACTAACTTCCCCTCACCTTCTCGACAAGTTCCCTGGCCAGAGGTTTGTTTCCTGTTTTCATGATGTGGTTGGTGAATTTCCTGTGAGAGAGAGTTAGGTTAGTTTAGGGACACACGTGCACACACACACACACACACACACACACACACACACACACACACACACACACACAATTGCTCTCTCTTTCTCTCTCTCTCTCTCTCTCTTCTTCCTCCTCTTCTTCTTCTTCTTCTTCCACCACCACCTTCTCCTCCTCCTCCTCCTCCTCCTCTCCTCTTCCAGTCTCACACACACACACACACACAAAGTTCAGAATCTCTCTCTCTCTCACACACACACACACACAGAGAGAGAGAGAGAGAGAGAGAGAGAGAGAGAGAGAGAGAGAGAGAGAGAGAGAGAGAGAGAGAGAGAGAGAGAGAGAGAGATAGAAAGAGACAAAACCCACACACACACACACACACACACACACACACACACACACACACACACAGACACACACACACACACACACCTGACAAGCGGGTGGTGGAGTACGGAGGTGGTGTGGGTGCTGTGGGCCACTCGGACCGCCCGCTACTCAAATTCCTTCATCTCCCCGCTGTCCTCCATCTCCTGCAGTTTTGAGGGCATGTACGCCGGGGGGTATTGGCTGTACCTCGCCCCCCTGCCACCCTTGCCAAGCCTCCCATCACCCCTGCCAAGCCCCCGGTCACATTCACACCGGCCACACAAGCAACATGACCCCTGGGGATAAAAATTTGGTTAAGGTCTTTTTAGCATAAGAGAGGACTGGAAAAGGACAACTGAGAGGTAAAGGGAGAATAGCCCCTCCTGTCACCCCCAAGCCCCTCGTCACCCCCAGGCAAGCCACACAACCCCAGGGGATTAAAAAGTAGATTAGGGTCATTTTAGCATATGAGAAGACTGCATAAGGGAGAAAAGCCCCCTCTTGTGACCCACGCCAGCCCCCATCACCCCTGCCAGCCCCCATCACCCCCAGGCCAGCCACACAACCCCGGGATTAAAAATTAGATTAGGGTCATTTTAGCATGAGAGGACTGGAGAAACCGTTTTTATTGATTTATTTTTTGTATCTTTAAGATTCTTGGCTAAGGAGGAACATAAAAATGACAAAAATAATAAAAACTAGCCCTACTCCGGTGCCAGTCACCTTACAGAGCCGAGAGAATGAGTCAAATAGATTGAATAAATACTAGACACTCTCTCTCTCTCTCTCTCACACAAGTTTACCTCTTCAACATAACAAAAATAATAAAAACTAGCCTACTCCGGTGCCAGTCCCCTTACACAGCCGATAGAATGAATTAAATATTAAAATAAATACCACACACACACACACAATTACCCTCTCAAAAATCATATGAATACTAATAACTACACAATGGCACTCCACACACATGCACCAATGCCACAGGGCTCACCAGGCACTGCTCACCGCCCTCCATGACCGCCAGGGGCCTCGGAAATCATTAAATAAGACACGTATCCCGGTGGCCATTAGTGGTAGATGTAGATGTAGATGTTGCAACGGAAGCTCCTTACTTCTTCTCGTTCTTTGTTCCGCTAATGTTGAAGTTCTTTTTTCTTCTTTTCCCGCTGTGTCCACCTCTTGTATATGGCGTCCTTGTATTTGTGTGGGTCGGTGAAGAGGATGCGTCCCAGCGCGTCCCTGCCGGCCCCTGCCACAAGAGCGGGTGGTTGTGGCGGCAGCGCCGGTGGGAGGGCCGCCTCGGTTTGTTGTGGTGGTGCATGAACAATTCCGCCTTTTCAACGGGTATTCATTTACATTATTACTTTTACCTTATTTTCTTTATTTTTACGTGTTTCTTTTATTTTTTCTATAAACAGCCAAAACTCACTAGAAACACCCAATGCAAACAAAAACAGCCTCTACACACACCCAACACACGCGCCACACACCAAAACAACTTCAAATCGTCCTAAAACACACTTGAGACACCATACACCACCTTAAAAGGCTGCCAAACACGCACACAACTCACTACAAAAACCCAATATACACCCAAATCACTCCCACACACACCCAAAGCTCTTCAAACACTCAAAACTGTCGCAAAATACATGATAACCCCTCAAAATGCCCCAAACACACTCAAAACACACGCCAATACTCAAACACTTCCACACCACACTCAAGATACGTCAAATATGCCTCAATACATCCAACGCACACTGAAAACATACTTATAACACCTAAAACACTCTGCAATACTGCCAAACACACTTAAAATACCCCAAATATACCCACCACTACACCAAAAGCATTGTAAAGAACGGCAACATTACAAGGGTGACTTACCTAAATGTTGTGGCTTGACTCCTCCTCTTCTTCCGCTTCCTTTCTCATTCCTCCTCCTCTGTTTCCCTTTTTTAGTCTTTCTGTTGCTTCCATCTACACGCCTGAGCCTAGAAACACACCACAACACTCAGAAAACACTAGATATTAGGCAAAATATTGAGGAAGTGGCTTGGCAGCCTTGGCTGGTCCTCCTCTTCCTCCTACTTTTCTCCTTCCTTCCTCCTCCTCCTCCTTTATTTCTCCTTTCTTCTTCCTTCTACCATTATTATCTACACACCAGAGCCCTGAAACACACGCAAACACGTAGAAATCACTAGATATTAGGCAAAATACTGACGAACTGGGCGGCTGGGAGGAGGGACGCCAGCCCAAGGCCTGTGACGTCACAGAATGCGCGGGACCAGCGGAGACTCGTCTAAATTACGTAAATAATTTGAAAATTGACCCATAGAAAAAACGAAGCCACGGCCGAATGCTTGACATTTTACGACTGTGAACAAACTTTAACTAACATCCACAACATAAAAACATCTCCTGCCTAACTAGTTTCAAAGAATTGTGTAAATTAACTATATTATAAATTATAAAATCATTTGCACTCATGAAACTCAAAAACGTCCACCCATTTCCACTTTATATTTATTTTGAAAAATATTAGACAATATAAACTCTCTTCTCAGGCGTCCAACAGTTAGCTAGGACCAGAAGTGAACCAATGAAACTTATTTATGTCAAACAAAACCATTCAAATCCAAACTCATCAAAACTCTTGTCAAGTCCAGCCATTTTCACTTGGCGAGTATTTTAACACACTTGACACAGTCTGAGCTTTCTTTTAAGGCATTGGACACCGAGTTAGACCGTCAACCAAAACGTAATTAAATCAAATACAAAATATAAAACTTACGTTTAACGGGACCAAACACCATTTCAAAGTCCACATATTTGACTCAATGGGTTGATTTCACGCCTAAATCAGCACAGACGACTCTTTGCCACCATAAAGGCCCACTTACACCTTCAAATAAAAACTCAAAAAGCAGATGGAAAATTTGGCCGTTGAAAAGACATTTATACACGCCATAAAACACCACTAAACGCCACATATTTACCAAACTCTGGCGCGGAACACTCTTCAAACACAACGCAGTATTTATAGGAACCATAAAAACACACCATGGAAGCGTAATATTATCATTAGCAAATATGTGAAAAAAGTATAGAAACCTGCTGGTGGCCCAGGAGGCGGGGGCTCGGGAGGAGAGCGGAGGGGGACCGGGGTGGGCTACATCCGGGAGAGGGAGGCGGGAACAGCTGGGGCAGGGGCTCTGAGTCCATGTGTTGCCTTTATCAGCTCACCACAACAAAATGAAGGTATATCGGGAAGAAGTGACCACGGCTATGAAATGTCAGACTGGTGACTGCATTGTGACACATGTTTGGCTGAAGGAAGCAAGTCACATCTCCTAAAACTTGCTTCTTTACTGCAAAACACACTCAGAACACCTTGCAACACCTCAAAACGCACTAGAAACACACAAAAATGACGCAAAACACACTCAAAACTTTTACCAATCGCCTTCCTCAACACCTGGGCACAAGTCACACTGTTTTCACTCTCACTTGTAAACCTAACCAAAGAAATAAGTGAACGGCCTCAAACGTACCTCACACATGAACGCTGTGGAGGATTGTGGTGTACGCTGACACCGTGTACTGCTGTCTCACTCACTGCTTGGTGCTCCTAAACACTGCACACTTATGTCTGTGTGTGTTATTTGGTGTTTAAGAGTGTTTGGGGGCATGTTTCTGTGTGTGTGTGTGTGTGGCAAGACTGAGGACTAACACTAAATACCACCACGGGTGTGGTGTGTGTTTGGCTGTGTTTACAGTGTTTGAGGTATATAAGTGTACGAGTGTTTGAGGTATATAAGTGTATGTATGGCTGTGTTTGAGGTATATGAGTGTATGTATGGCTGTGTTTGAGTGTTTGAGGTATATAAGTGTGTTTTAAGTATGTATGGCTGTGTATGGGTGTGTGTGGGTGTGTATGGGTGTATGGCAAGATAAGACACACCACCACCACCAACAACAACACAACTGGTCCTCCCGGTTGACGTGTAGGGGCGGGTGTGTTTGTGATGATCCTTAGTATAAATGTGTATAATAACTTACTAAATCTATTATTAATGAGACACTACTTCTATAAATTGCACATATTGATTTATTCTTTATTTTTCATCCTTTCTTTTCGTTGTATTGCCCTGCTGTGGTTATAGAAAGGCAGTATACATGAAACAGCTTCTACGTTTACAGGAGTGTTTTGATATAGCGCGGGAAAAGGAAAGAGAAATCGAGATATTTGAAAGGTATATCGGGAAGAAGTGACCACGGCTATGAAATGTCAGACTGGTGACTGCATTGTAACACATGTTTGGCTGAAGGAAGCAAGTCACATCTCCTAAAACTTGCCTCTTTACTGCAAAACACACTCAGATATTTCCTCGTTCTCTATTTCTATCGCCTCTTTTCTTGATCTATGAGTATTTCTGGCAATATACCACAGTGAAGTGATCATAAGTAAAGGAATATACACATCTTATCGATCTACGAGTTGATTTATTTATCTATCTATTTATCTTTCTATCTGTCCATTTATCTATTCATTCTAGTGACTATTTGGTGATTTTCTACAGCTTCACAAACTCATGTGGGGGTTTAAATAGTGAAGACTGTGGCCATTAATCTTCTGCCCTCCATACACCCTTCCTTATGTCAATAAAATGGTCTTATCTCTCTCTCTCTTAGCCCACCACCTCTCTCTCTTTTTCAGCCCACCACGGACACCTCTCTCTCTCTCTCTCTCTCTCTCTCTCTCTCTCTCTCTCTCTCTCTCTCTCTCTCTCAAAACCTCAATTTTTTCTCACATTTCCTTTCTTTAAACCACTAAATAAACTCCACTCTCACTCTTTCTCTTAGCCTACCACCACAGACACCCCCTCTCTCTCTCTCTCTCTCTCTCTCTCACACACACACACACACACACACAGAGAAAAGATAGAGTGACTAAAATTGGAGGTGGAATAATTGTGTTAAGAGGAAAAGAGTTAGTAGTGTAAAAGTAGTGTAAAATGAAGTGGTGGGTGTGGTGGTGAGTGATGGAAGGCAAGATATCAATATTGTAAGTGTGTATGTACCTCCCAAAACAACAAGTGGATGGTCAAATGATCAGTCTAACAGTATGGTGGAAAGCACATTGGAAACAATGACAAATGAAGCTGCAAAGAAAGCAAAATGGTTCTACTTGGAGATTTCAACTGTAAAGACGTTTTTTTTTTTTTTTTTTACATTACAAGGGCACTGGCCAAGGGCAAACACAGTGTTGGAAAAAAAAATCCCGCTGGTTGCCAGGCCCTGTTAAAAGAAAAGTAGAAAGAGAAAAACAGAAAAATCTAAAAGGAGGGTCCAGTTAACGTAAGAGGTGTCTTGACACTCCTCTTTTGAAAGAGTTTAAGTCATAGGCAGGTGGAAATACAGACACAGGTAGAGAGTTCCAGAGTTTACCAGTGTAGGGAATGAAGGAGTGAAGATACTGGTTAACTCTTGCATTAGGAAGATGGACAGAATAGGGATGAGAAGAAGTAGAGAGTCTTGTGCAGCGAGGCCGCAGGAGGGGAAGGCATGCAGTTAGCAAGTTCAGAAGAGCAGACAGCATGAAAACAGCGGTAGAAGACAGATAAAGATGCAACATTGCGGCGGTGACTTAAAGAATCAAGACAGTCAGTTAGAGGAGAAGAGTTGATAAGACGAAAAGCTTTAGATTCCACCTTGTTTAGTAAAGCTGTGTGTGGATCCCCAGACATGAGAGCCATACTCCATACACGGGCGGATAAGGCCCTTGTACAGAGCAAGCAGCTGGGAGGAGAGAAAAATGGACGAAGACGCCATAGGACACCTAACTTCTTGGAAGCTGATTTAGCAAGAGTAGAGATGTGAAATTTCCAGTTTAGATTTTTAGTGAAGGATAGACCGAGTGTGTTTAATGTAGAGGAGAGGGAAGTTGAGTGTTATTGAAGAAGAGAGGATAGTTGTCTGGAAGGTTATGTCGAGTAGATAGTTGTAGAAATTGAGTTTTGAGGCATTGAACAAAACCAGGTTTTCTCTGCCCCAATCAGAAACAAGTGAAAGATCAGAAGTTAGGCGTCCTATAGCATCTCGCCTTGAGTCATTTAATTGTTGTTGGGTTGGGCGTCTGTTGAACGCTGTTGAATAATGCAGGGTGGTATCATCAGCATAGGAGTGGATAGGGCATTGAGTCAGATTTAGGAGATCATTGATGAATAATAGAAAGAGAGTGGGTGATAGGACAGAACCCTGTGGAACACCACTGTTGATAGTTTTAGGGAAGAACAGTGACCGTCTACTACAGCAGCAATAGAACGATCGGAAAGGAAACTGGAGATGAAGGTACAGAGAGAAGGATAGAATCCGTAGGAGGGTAGTTTAGAAATTAAAGATTTGTGCCAGACTCTATCGAAGGCTTTCGATATGTCAAGGCCGACAGCAAAGGTTTCACCGAAGTCCCTAAAGAGGATGACCAAGATTCAGTTAGGAAAGTAAGAAGATCACCAGTAGATCTGCCTTTACGGAAACCATACTGGCAATCAGAGAGAAGGTTGTGAGCTGATAGATGCCTCATTATCTTCCTATTAAGGATAGACTCAAAGGCTTTAGAAAGGCAGGAAATCAAAGCTATAGGGCGGTAGTTAGAAGGATTGGAGTGGTCACCTTTTTAGGGACAGGTTGAATGTGAGCAAACTTCCAGCAAGAAGGATAAATAGAAGTAGAGACACAGATGAAAGAGTTTGACCAGGCTGTGAGCGAGTTCGGAAGCACAGTTTTGAGAACAACAGGAGGGACTCCATCCGGACCGTAAGCCTTCCGAGAATCAAGGCCAGAGAGGGCCAGGAAAACGTCTTTATAAAGAATTTTAATTTTAGGGATGAAGTAGTCAGAGGGTGGAGGAGTAGGAGGAATATGCCCAGAATCATCCAAAGTTGAGTTGGTAGCAAAGGTTTGAGCGAAGAGTTCAGCTTTAGAAAAGAAGAGACAGCTGTAGAGCCATCTGGATGAAGTAAAGGAGGAAAGACGAAGAAGTAAAGTTGTTAGAGATATTATTGGCTAGATGCCAGAAATCTCGAGAGGAGTTAGAATTGGAAAGACTTTGACATTTTCTATTGATGAAAGAGTTTTAGTAAGTTGGAGAATAGATTTGGCATGATTACGGGCAGAAATATATAGGGCATGAGTTTCAGCAGTTGGATGGCTACGGAACCGTTTGTGAGCCGCCTCTCTATCATTGACAGCACGAGAACAAGCAGAGTTAAACCAAGGCTTTTTAGCTTTAGGGTTAGAGAAAGTATGAGGAATGTATAGCTCCATGCCAGAGATAATCACCTCTGTTATGCGCTCGGCACAAAGAGAAGGATCTCTGACATGAAAACAATAATCATCCCAAGGAAATCAGAATAGTACTGCCTTAGTTCCTCCCATTTAGCAGAGTTAAAATGCCAGAAGCACCTCCGCTTAGGCGGGTCCTGAGGCTGCACTGGAGTGATAGAACTGGTAACGGAAATTAGATTGTGGTCGGAGGAGCCCAACGGAGAGGAAAGTTTAACAGAGTAAGCAGAAGGGTTGGAGGTTAGGAAAAGATCAAGAATGTTGGGCGTGTCTCCAAGGCGGTCAGGAATACGGGTAGGGAACTTCACTAGCTGCTCTAGGTCATGAAGGATAGCAAAGTTGAAGGTTTGTTCACCAGGTTGGTCAGTGAAAGAAGATGAAAGCCAAAGCTGGTGGTGAACATTGAAATCCCTAAAATGGAGATCTCAGCAAAGGAAAGTGAGATAAGATGTGCTCCACCTTGGAAGTCAAATAGTCAAAGAATTTTACATAGTCAGAGGAGTTAGGTGAGAGGTATACAGCACAGATGAATTTAGTTAGAGAGTGACATTGAAGTCTTAGCCAGATGGTAGAAAATTCTGAAGATTCAAGATTGTGGGCACGAGAGCAAGTGGTGTCGTTACGCACGTATGCGCAACATCCAGCTTTGGATTGAAAATGAGGATAGAGCAAGTAGGAGGGAACAGAAAAGGGCTGCTGTCAGTAGTCGCAGACAACTGTGTTTCAGTTAGGAAGAGAAGATGAGGTTTAGTAGAGGAGAGGTGGTGTTCCACAGATTGAAAATTAGAACGAAGGCCACGAATGTTGCAGAAATTGATAGTGAAAGTATTAGATGAAGTGTCAAGACACCCAAGGTCGACAGCAGAGGGCAGTCCGACCTGGGGACATTTATGGTCCCCTCCCCAGAGGGGGACTCCGAGGCAGGGCGTGGTGAAGCCATTATTAAATTTTGATTTGAAGAGAGTGTAAAAGTGTAAGGTGTTGTAGTGTAGTGTAGGAAGTAGTAGAAGTTGTCTTTAGAGGGCAGGCTGCAGCTGCTCAATTGTATAAATGAGACCACAAAGGGAACCGGGAAGAGAGGACACGGGAATCACTCAGTCTGCAGCACTGCCTACATCCCCGTAAGTACCTCTCCTGGAGTATTCCACCGGGCGGCAGGTGACTACTGCCTACTCCTGCTGTTTCTTTGACCACCATTATGTGTAACATATGTGAACAAGTGATCAAAAGCAAGTGGTGTGACTTCCTGGAAAACAAACAAATACTAAGTGAGAAACAGTTTGGCTTTACAAAAGGGAAATGGTGTGTATCAAATTTGCTATGTTTCTACTCAAGAGTGGTGGATATTTGACAAGAGAGGGATGGATGGGTTGATTGTGTATACCTACACTTCAAAAAAGCATTTGATAAAGTACCACATAACAGATTGATGTGGAAGTGAAGTAGTATCGGAGGAATGAGGGCAAATCTGACGGAGTGGATGAGAAATTATTTGACAGGTAGAGAAATGAGGACGGTGGGAGTGAAGGGAGTGAAGTCAGAGTGGAGGAAAGTAACCAGTGGAGTTCCCAAGGTTCAGTGCTTGGTCCTGATCAATTATTATATAAATGACATGCCAGAGGGAGTGAGAAGTTACTGTAGTATAGGAATATGTTTGCAGATGAGGCAAAGATGAGGAGGACAGTGAGGAATATGCATCACTGTAATATACTGCACAAGGACTTGGACAAAATATAGGAATGGAGCAGGACGTGGCAAATGGAATTCAATACCAACAAAACCTGTGGAATGAGAATGGCTACAACTAAATATACACCCTATAAAGACTGGGGGCGGGAGGGAAGACTGTACGTAATTGAAGTCAGTGAAGAAAAAGACTTGGGAGTGACTGTACAGAGTAATTAATCTGTCTCCAGAAAAGCACATTAATCGAATAATATTTTGCAAAACGTACAGCATGCTCCAAAGTATAGGATGGGCATTTAATTAGGTGGACGGGAACATGATAAAGAAGATATTGACCAGCCTGATTAGGCCACAGTTGGAATATGCATCAGTAATTTGGTGAGCATACATGAAGAAACCAACATGTCAATCAAGTGGAAAGAGTGCAGAGGTTAGCAACAAGAATGATAGGAGGTACCGTATGAGGAGAGGTTAAATAGGCTGGAATGAAGCATGTTGGAAGAAAGAAGAGTCACAGGGATATTATAACAATGTTCAAAATAGTACATGGAGTGGACATATTGGATAGGGAGAACCTGATCACGATGGCATCCACTAATTACCTAAGAGGACACCCAAACAAAATACTGAAGGACTCCTGCACGAGCCACATCAACAAGTATGTATGTATGTATGTATGTATAGCTTCCCGTATCGGAGCATTGATGCATGGAACAAACTGAGCGTGGATGTGGTGTGTGCGGCGACTGTCACTCAAATGAACCACAAATTGGACCAGTGTGGACAAACAGACAGGACATACACACCTACGGCTTAGACACACACACACAAGGAAAAGGAAATCAAAGAGTCTGGGGAGAAAACTTTGGGCCTTGCTGAAATTATAGATCAACAGATCATAGAAGAGAAGATTGCTGAGAAAGTGGTGAAGGTTATTAAATCAAATGAGACATTGGTGAGGGAAACTGTAGACAAAAAGAGATGTGTGGTGATATTTGGTGTGGAGGAGGATAAGACACCGAGTAAAATGGAGAGAGAGAGAAAAACATAAAAAAGGTGATAAATAATATCATTAATGTGGTGCAGGAGGAGGGAAAAGACCTAGTACAAGAAATAGAGGACTTCCATAGAATTGGAAAGTTCACAAGAGAAGGTATGAGGCCAATAAGAATCATAACATAACATAACATAACATAAATAATAGGATAAAAAAAGGGCCACCAGGGCCCATCTAGGTTATCCTGTATCAGTCGCACAGCGACCTCGTCATCAGTACTTAAAGATACACTTACAAGTACACAATACATTATATACTAATTCTAAATATTTGGCCCATTAACAGGGCTAAGTCCTGCAGCGAAATCCTCTACAATTTGTGGTCCCCATACATGGGGATCATGTCTTATTTAACTATAGTAAATTTCTTATAAAAACTATCATGCAGTGCTATACATAATTATAAATCTAATAAATTTAAGTGCTTATCTAATCTGTTTTAAACATTGTCAAACTAGTGCTATTTACAACCGTCTCTGGCAATGCATTCCAGAAGTCTACCACTCTATGACTAAAGAAATATTTTCTTATATCTAACCTGCAGCCTTGCTTTCTAATCTTCCTGCCATGATTTCTAGTCCTATTTCCCTCCTCTAAGGTAAAGAAAGATCTCACATCTATGTAGTTTGTATCTGAGAACATTTTAAATAACTCTATCATATCCTCTTATACATCTCCTCTCAAATGAAAACATGTTTAATTCCTTTAATCTATCTCTATACTCCAGGCGCTTTAATGCTGGTATCATCCTAGTTGCTCTTCTCTGAACTGCTTCTAACATGTTGATATCCTGCCTATAGTGGGGTGACCAGGCCTGTATGCAATACTCTAAATGGGGCCTAACATAGGAATTATATAAGCTACGCACCACTTCCTTACTTTTATAACTAACATTTCTATTTATAAAACCCAGGATCCTATTTGCCCTATTTCTTGCTTCTAAACATTGCTTTGAAAATTTCATAGTCCTGTCTATCACTACTCCTAAATCCTTTCCTTCCTCTACTGCCTCTAGCCAACATCCCTCCATCTCATAGTTAAAGTTTGTGTTGTCTTTACCTAAATGCATAACCTGACACTTATCAGAATTAAACTCCATCTGCCACCTGTCTGCCCATGCTATCAGCCTGTCCAGGTCTCGTTGTATTCTGTAATTGTCCTTTTCGCCCTGTACTGCACATGCTATCTTAGTATCATCTGCAAACTTTAATACTTTGCTACTAATTCCTATATCTAAATCATTAATGTACACCAAGAAAAGAAGAGGTCCTAGCACTGATCCTTGGGGTACCCCACTAACCACTTCCTTCCACTCAGACATTGCCCCATTTAATACTACTCTCTGTTTCCTATCAGAAAGCCATTCACTAATCCAGTCAACTAACCTACCCCCTATCCCATGTAGTCTCAATTTGTACACTAGCCTCCTATGCGGTACCTTATCAA
>NC_059265.1:6262414-6276339 GCF_017591435.1 Portunus trituberculatus
CTCTGTCGTTTACTTCTACTAATCAAAATTGGAACCTTCACACATCATTACATTAGAACAATATGAACACTCCCTATGAAATGAGACGTTTTCAGTATTCTCCGCCAGTTTTTTCTCTCTCGTTAATGGCCATAGTCTTCACTATATTAATCCCTATGTAAGTTTGTGAAGCTGTATAAAATCACCCAGTAGTAAGCATATAGCATGGATATCGTAATGTGTCACGGTACTGAAAGGGTTAGCTATCCATTCACTCGTGTGAGCCACCACTAGTTTGCCTCCTAATTCCTTCTCCACCTCCCTCCGTCTCAGTCATTACAACTCAATTCAACTCAAGCTTCCTTAGAAAAGTGATCCGTTCATGATACGTTTTTACTCTTCATTTTTTTAATATTGATTAGTTGATTTGCAGGCATGGTTCACTTGGAGAGAGAGAGAGAGAGAGAGAGAGAGAGAGAGAGAGAGAGAGAGATTATTACCTATTATAATCAATTTCCCGTTAATGATACGTTTTTCTTTTATCTTTATTCGTTGATTTACAGGTAGGGTTTACTTAGAGAGAGAGAGAGAGAGAGAGAGAGAGAGAGAGAGAGAGAGAGAGAGAGAGAATCTTCAGAATTATTATTATCTATCATAATCATTTACAACGAAGGAAGCTTCAAAATGTTACAACAAAATTTAAAAAAATCCTGTATTATTCTAAATACTACACGGAAGATAAGAATGATTGATAAAACAAACATATGCAATTGAGTTTGTGTAATAACGGTTGGTTTGGAAGGCGTTAAAGAGCGTGGCTAGTTTATATCCAGGTGGTGGACCAGTGGTTCGGTTCACCGGCAGCGTTTCATAATGTTCGTTTGGCCTCAAATTGCTCTTTCCTTATCGGCAGGTTTTTTTTTTTTTTTTTTTTTGGGAGGGTAGACGAGAACGAAGCAAGATCAGTAGCTCAGGATGGCAGTGAGAGCAGTAGTACTTCAGACACCACGCCCGCTACATCTTTCAGTCTCCACGCCACCACCGACCCCTCGAGTCTACGCAGCCCAGTGGCCGTGTGTGTCTTGGCGTTGGGCGTGACGTGCAGCAACGGTGGTAATAGCAACGGGAAGCTTGATGCACAGCACAGCACAGCACAGCACAGCGGAGAGATTGGTGGTGTATGTAAATAAATAGTGTGCGTTGACTTGCTGTGATGATAGGAAGGAAGTTGTTAGTCAGTCAATAGAGGGTTGTTAGGAATTTTGACTGATAAAAGGATAACAGGATATGTGTAGGATGTGCACTGTGTCTAATGGAAGGTTAACTATACGGTGTCTGTCTGCTTGTATGTAACTAAGATGTATCGGGAACCATCGCTACGTATACTGTGTCTAATGGAAGGTTAACTATACGGTGTCTGCGTGTCTATGTAGGATGTATCCGGAACCATCGCTACGTATGAGTGTTAAATTTACTTGGTCATTCATTTACTAGTGCGGTTAGAGTAACGGGTTCAGAATAGATTTGGGTAATGACCGTGGCAAGTGAAGTGTTTTCGTGGTCATTGTAGTTGTGTAGGAAGGAAGAATTAGTTATCCTCTTCAGTACTGTGACGCATTTTCACCTTGAGACGTGTGTACGATTAGATAATTCTATTGTTACAAAGCGTGTATAGATGTCACAAGGTTAATGGCCTGTGTCTTCACTATTTTAATTCCTCGCGTAAGTTTCTGAAGTTGTATAAGATAAAGTACTAACGGAAGGAATATGAAAAAGCGTCTTGGTGCTGAAGAGATTAAACGTGTCGCGTTACTATAGAACTCCTTAAGTAAGTTGTATTTGAGGCTAAAATATTTCGGGTAAGTCGTTGTGGTTCCCTTGTTATACAATGGCTACCTCTGCGAAAAGAATGAGTGGACAGGATTTCTTAACGTAACGGGGCTGGTGTTTCAAGGTACGTGCATTAGAAACGAGATGTGGTAGTATAACGGTAAGTTTGGGGATATATTCTTGAAATTAGTTCTTAGTGGTAAGCGGGCGTAGATGTTTAAGAGGTTCAAGAGTGATGTAGGTAATTGGTAAACTCGGATACTAATGTTCATGTTCGATTTGTGGTGGTGGTGGTGGTGGTGGTGGTGGTGGTGGTAGTATCAAGAATACGTAGAATGAAGAGTGAAAGGCTGATTGAGGCAGTGAAGGAGTGTTTAGGGCAATGTTGCCTGTTAGCTGTAGGGATAATTAGTGAACAAGTTCATTTTTTTGTTCATTTTGTCCATTACAGGAGTTGACGATCCAAAGGCCTGACTCCACAGCGGTAATGAGCCTTGTGTACCTTGCACTGTCTTCACTGACAACGCCCACTACTAACCCCTCTGCCTCCGCCACCGTTTCAAGATCAGGAAGGACTCTGCCTTGCATCGCGCACTGTGATGGTCGCCGCCCCGCCCCGCCGCCGCCGCCGCTGCTGCTGCTGCTGCTGCTGCCGCTAAGGGAGAATAGTTTGTTGAGTGGATGACGGCGCGTTCACTGACCCTCTCCCCATCACCCTACCAACTCCGGCCACCCACCCCCCTGCCACCAGACACCTGCTACACCACCACTACCGCCGGCTCCGTCCAGTGAAAGATTCATCGCAGACCTGCCATTCAACGCCTGCCGCCGCCGCCACCACCACCACCACCTCCTTATGGTGGTGTCACTGTACCTGGAGCTGTTGTCATGATTGAATAATAAATTGTGAAGAAATCTTTATTGTTTTGGAGAATTTCCTTTCCTGGGAATATTTGTGGCTGACTAGTCAGTAGTCGCCTCAGGCTGGCTTAGGTCACTGTCTGACACACCAATATTGCCTCCATCAACCTCCCACACTCACTCTAAACAATAACAGGCCAGAAATAAAAAACACGCTAACTAATTTCATGCTTTTTTTTTATCATAGCAATACAAGAAAATGGAGAGAGATGAGCTAATGTGAAAATATTAAAATGTGGGGGTGAAAAAAAATGAGTAAATTAAGAAAAGACATTATCCTTGAAAAGTTATGGAAAAGTCCAAAAAAATATTGCATACCTGGCCAAAAAAACGGCAAAAATGGTCAAAGCAAAAAAAAAAAGCAGATCCTAAATACTGCACTACTGGCCAAAACCAGCAGAAAATGGTTAAAAACTAGCCAAAACCCCAAACTGACCCTAAATACTGCACTACTGGCCAAAAACCCATAAGAAATGCAGGAAATTCCCAAATGGACCCCAAAACACCCCAAATGGCCCTAAAAATGCAGAAAATGGACCTAAAAACCCCCACAAATGGCCCTAAAAATGTACTTAAGTCAAAAATACTCGAAAGAGTCTCCGGAGATTAGGCAGATCCATATTGGAGTTAAAATTAAATGCAAGAGTCTCCCTAGACTTTTATTTAACAATTCTTTACATTATTACATTGCCAGGAAGTCTACAAATATTTTAATAAAAAAAAAAAATTTATATATACAAAGAATACAGTGAAAAGTCTACACAAATTTTCAACTTAGTATAAAAACAGTGAGCAAAATCTATACAGATTCAACTTAGTATAAAAACTGAGCAAAATCTATACAGAAAAGTCTACACAAATTTTCAACTTAATATAAAATAAAACTTAGTATTTACAACTTATACAAAAAATCTGCACAAATTTTCAACTTAATATTTGCAAAATTTTAAAACACTTTTCAACTTCACAAAATATTTTAAAACAATTCTTTCATGTTAACAATTATTCAAAGATAAAAATGTTTGGTTTTGAAGTGACACAATCTTACAAACAAACTGTTTCAACAATCAGAGAGAGAGAGAGAGAGAGAGAGAGAGAGAGAGAGAGAGAGAGAGAGAGAGAGAGAGAGAGAGAGAGAAAGAATCAAATAAACAATCAAATAGTAATAACATACATGAAAACAATACATTTTAAAACAACACACACACATTAATCTTGTGCCCTCCATACACCCTTGCTAATGTCAATAAAATGGTCTAATGGTACAAAAATTTCAAGGTAAAATGTGTCCTAGTACTGAAGGGGTTAAAATAGTGAAGACTGTTGCCATTAATCTTCTGACCACCATAGATCCTTGCTATTGTCAATAAAATGGTCTAATAGTACACAAATCTCAATGTAAAATGTGTCTCAGTACTGAATTCATAGAAGCAATCTGCAGACTAAGATACACTCTTGATACACCCCTGACACCCTGACACACCCTCACCTCACACACACCTCCTAAAAACTTAACATACCCTTTCAAAAACCACAAAAAAGTGATTAACAAGCACAAACACACCCACACAGCACACTCTAAGGGTAAGTTCACACTACAAGCAGAGTGGGCAGAGTGGTTGCTAGCGGCAATAATTTTGACATTGTTTTGGACGTACAGACGCAAAATAATTATTGTGGCACATTTTTTGTGGGTGGGAAGCCAGCGGCCCTCCACGACTCCACCCACGGCCAAGGTGTCCACCAGTGTGAGCCTTTATTGCTGACAACAAAATGACAATCAATGACCAGACTGTGCATAGTTCTGGTACAATTTGACTCTTTATATTAATAGTCTGCTGAGAAAAGCTGATTTTGTGATATTCTGGTCCTAGACATGAAACAAAAACACACTTTTTTTTTTTCTACAGCTGTTCCTTCCCTTGAGGAAAAATGAAAGGAAGAGGAAAGAAAGAAAGAAGAGAGAGAAAAGAGAGGAGAATGAAGTGATATTCTCGTCCTATACATGAAAGGAAAACACTTTTCTTTTTTCCACACCTGTTCCATCCGTTGAGGAAAAATGAAAGGAAACTGACGAAATAAAAAAAAAAAAAAAAAAAAAAAAAAGAGAGAGAAAAGAAGAGAGGAAAAGGAAGTGATATTCTGATCCTATATATGAAAGGAAAACACAAACCCTTTTCCTTTTTCCTACAGCTGTTCCATCTCTTGAGGAAAAATGAAAGGAAGAAGAGAAAATATAAAAGAACGAAGGAAGAGAGAGAAAAAGAGAGAAGGAAGTGATATTCTGGTCCTATACATGAAAGGAAAACACTTTTTTCTTATTTTCCTACAGCTGTTCCATCCCTTGAGGAAAAATGAAAGGAAGAAGAGGAAACATAAAAGAAAGAAGGAAGAGAGAGAGAAAGAGAAAAAACACACTGTACAGATCAGTGAGCCCCACACACACACACACACAATGACTTTACCAACAGAATTTCACGTTCCTTTATATATCGTCAAATTTTTTGTTGTCCTTCCAGGTAAACACTGTGGAATTTGACACTATTTATTTATTTATTATTATTATTTTTTTTTTTATCATATTGTTGCCTGCCCGACCTGCTCTGTGGCTAAGAGGACACCCAGAATTCTTGTGTAGGTCACCCTGCTCTGCTTATTGTGTGAACACCTAACCGGACCGCTCTGCTTGTAGTGTGAGCATACCCTTACACACACACACACACACACACACACACACACACACACACACACACAGGAAGAGAGGAGAAGATATATTGAATCGTTGGAAGAGGCAAGAAGAAAAAATAATGAACAGTCTGAAGAGGAAAAGGAAAAGTTTTTTTGGAGAGTTATAGGAGAGAGAGTCAAAAAATGGTATGTGGAAAGAAGGAATGCAGAGGAACCCCTAGAGGGACCAGTAGGTGGACCGTAATGTATACTAATATAGATGGAATACTGTCAAGTAGATTAGAATTGCAAGCCTGATATAGTGTGTTTGACGGAGACAAAATTACATGAAAAAACAAAGGTAAATTTGGATAATAAATATAATATATGGAGAAAGGATAGAGAGGGTAAAGGTGGAGGAGGAGTTATGATTATGACGAAGAAGGAGATAAATGTGGATAAGGTTTGGTATGGGAAGAACAATGCAGAAGTGATAAGCATAAGGTTAAAAAGTGATGGAAAAGAATTAATAATCATGGTGACCTATGTACCTCCTAAAACAAATTCTTGGACATTAAGGAATACGACAATATGATCAAGGATACTTTACAGAGTTTGCAAAGTGGAAACTGGAAAAAGAAAGGTGATACTAGTAGGAGATTTTAATTGTAAAGAAGTGGATTGGGAAAATCTAGTAAGTGGTGTTGGAGAGGAAGCATGGGAGAGAGATTCCTTAATCTAATGATGGAAAATATGATGGAACAGAGGGTGAAAGAAAATACTCGATATAGAGGAGATGATGAACCCGCTAGACTGGATTTGGTGTTAACACGAGAAGTGTACCTATGTGGGGATATACAATATAAATGTCCATTGGGGAAGAGTGATCATGTGGTTATGGAGATGCAGATGGCAATAACACAGCGAAGGAGAGATGAGACATACAGGAGTGGTAGATTGAATTATAGTAAGATGAACACACAAAATTTGAACAATTATTTTAGAACATTAGATTGGGAGGAGATGTTACAAATCAGAGAAGTGCAAAAAAAATATGAGATTTTTATGAAATATTATAAAGAAGGAGTTATGAAATTTGTATCACAGTATAAACCGAGAGAGGAAGGAAGAAAGGATTGGTTTAATGCAACTTGTGTTAAGGCTAAAGAAATGAGAGATGTGGCTTGGAAAAGATAGAAAAAGAACAGGAATATACTAAATAAGGAGAATTATAGAGTGGCGAGAAATGAGTATGTGAGGGTAAGGAGGGAGGAAGAAAGAAAATTTGAAAAAGATATTGTAGACAAGAGTAAGGAACATCCAAAATTGTTTTACAGGTTCATAAATGGTAAACTTAAAAAGAGAGAGTCCATTGAAAGATTAAAAGGAGAGCAAGGGATAGTAGATGACCCTAGGAATATCGCGGAATTGCTAAATAATAGGTTTCAACAAGTATTTACTAAAGAAACAATGTTTGTAAAGCCTCAAAATGTAGAAGGAAATGTGCACATGGATGACATTAAGATACCTAAAAAGGAGTTATATAAAATGTTGGAGGAACTTAAAGATGATAAAGCGATGGGACCAGACGAAGTTTCAGGAAAATTATTGAAGGAATGTAGAGAAGAATTGATTGATCCATTATATGATATCATAAGGTGCTCATTAGAAACCGGGGAAGTACCGGTGGAGTGGAAAAGAGCTGAAGTGGTGCCCATTTATAAGGGAGGCAGTAAGGAAGAGCCTCTTAACTATAGACCTGTGTCACTAACAATTGTGGTCGGTAAGATTTGTGAGAGGGTGATAAAGAAATATTGGATACGGTTCTTGGAGGATCATAAGTTATTATCGGATCATCAATTTGGCTTTAGGAAAGGAGGTCATGTGTAACAAATCTACTGAGCTTTTATTTTGAGAGTGGTTGACAAAATACAAGAGAGAGAGGATGGATGGACTGTGTATATTTGGATTTGAAAAAGCTTTTGACAAGGTACCTCACATGAGACTGCTATGGAAATTAAAGATTTATGGAGGACTGAAGGAAAATTGTTAAAATGGATGGAAAACTATTTGAGATGGAGGGAGATGAGAACGGTAATAAGGGATGCAAAGTCGGACTGGTTGGTGGTGGAGAGTGGAGTCCCACAAGGTTCAGTGCTGGCACCTATACTTTTCCTTGTCTATATTAATGATATGCCAGAGGAGTAAACAGTTATATTAATTTGTTTGCGGATGATGCGAAATTGTGTAGGTGTGTGAAGAGTGAAAAGATTGTGAAATTTAACAGGCAGATCTAGATAGGATTTGGGAGTGGAGCAAGAGGTGGGAGATGGAATTTAATCTGAACAAAAGTCATGTAATGGAGATGGGGAAGAGTGGAAGACGGCCAAGAGGGTCATATAAGATGGGTGAAGGAGTAGTGTTGAAAAAGGTGGAAAAGGAAAAGGATTTGAGAGTGATAATACAAGACCATGGGCAGTTTGAGGCTCATATTGACAAGATGTTTGGAGAAATATATAATTTGATTATAAATATTGGATTAGCCTTCCATTATATGGATAAAGATATGATGAAGAAATTAATTAGTACGGTAATTAGACCAAGATTGGAATATGCTGGGGTGGTTTGGTCCCCTTATAAAAAGAAGCATATAAGGAAGTTGGAGAGATTGCAGAGAATAGCAACAAAAATGGTTCCGGAATTGGCAGAAATGACCTGAGGAAAGATTAAAAGAAATGAATTTGCTTACCTTGGAACAAAGAAGAGAAAGAGGAGATTTAATACAGGTTTATAAACTGTTGAGCAGTTTGGATGAAGTGGATAATGAGCAAATGATGTTGAGAGAGGAAAATTTAAATAGAACTACGAGATCGCATAGTATAAAGATAGCCAAAAGGAATATGCTTGAAAGATGTGAAGAAATATAGTTTCCCACAGAGATGTGTGGAGGTGTGGAATGGTCTGAGTGAGGAGGTGGTGTCAGCGAGGAGTGTGCATAGTTTTAAAGGAAAGTTGGATGTGTGTAGACTGTAGATATGGAGATGGGGCCACACGAGTATAAAGCCCAGGCCCTGTAAAAATTACACACACACACACACACACACACACACACACACACACAACACTTGCCCACTCTTGCACACACACACACACACACACACCCGGTAGCTCAGTGGTTAGAGCGCTGGCTTCACAAGCCAGATGACCGGGGTTCGATTCCCCGGCCGGGTGGAGATACTTGGGTGTGTCTCCTTTCACGTGTAGCCCCTGTTCACCTAGCAGTGAGTAGGTACGGGATGTAAATCGAGGAGTTGTGACCTTGTTGTCCCGGTGTGTGGTGTGTGCCTGGTCTCAGGCCTATCCCAAGATCGGAAATAATGAGCTCAGAGCTCGTTCCGTAGGGTAACGTCTGGCTGTCTCGTCAGAGACTGCACCAGATCAAACAGTGAATTACACACACACACACACACACATATACACACATTTCACCAGATCCTAATGCACACTGCCACACAGCCTCACCTCACTTCAAAACACAAAAAAATCTTCACATAAACAAATTCACAGTATAAAACACAAACTTATTTCAAAACCCAACCCCAAACAAACTTTCCAAACACACACACACACACACATTTCCAGCACCTTGCCACAGAAATTCAGTATTTTTATGAGACCTTCCAAGACAGTGGTTCCCAAACTGGGGGTAAATTATCCCTTGGGAGCAGCTTAACAATTTTGGGTGAGAAATAAAGCTGACAGAAAAATAAATAAATAAATAAGAATTCTGAAAATGAAGAAAACCTTGCAGTGCCTCCCATTACAATTACTGTTACCTTAGTCTTAGTGGGCAAAGTTGTAACCTAAATAATCATTCTGTGTAAGGGATAATGTGGCATGTTAACCCCTTCAGTACTGGGACACATTTTACCTTGAGATCTGTGTACCATTAGACCATTTTATTCACTTTAAGAAGGGTCTATGGAGGGCACAAGAATAATGGCTATAATCTTCACTATCTTAACTCCTTCAGTACTGGGACAAATTTTTACCTTAACATTTGTGTACCATTAGACCATTTTATTGACATTAGCAAGGGTCTATGGAGGTCACAAGGTTAATGGCCAGTCTTTTCCCTATTTTAACCCCTTCAGTACTAGGAGACATTTTTACCTTGAGATTTGTGTACCATTAAGACCATTTTATTGACATTAGGAGAGGTGTATGGAGATCACAAGATTAATGGCCACAGTCTTCACTATTTCAACCCCTTCAGTATTGAGACACATTTTTACCCTGAGATCTGTGTACCATTAGACAATTTTATTGACATAAGGAAAAGCTTATAGACATCAGAAGATTAATGGCCACAGTCTTCACCATTTTTACGCCATCAGTACTGGGACAAATTTTTACCTTAACATTTGTGTACCATTAGACCATTTTATTGACATTAGGAAACATCTACAGAGGTCAGAAGATTAATGGCCACATTCTTCATTATTTTAACCCCTTCAATACTGGGACATCTTGAGATTTGTGTACCATTAGACCATGTTATTGACAGTAGAAAAGATCTATAGACGTCAAAAGACTAATGGCCACATTCTTCACTATCTTAACCCCTTCAATACTGAGACACATTTTTACCTTGAGATTTGTGTACCATTAGACATATTATTGACATTAGGAAAGGTCTATAGAGGGCAGAAGAATGATAGCCACAGTCTTCACTATTTTAACCCCTTCAGTAATGGGACACATTTCTACCTTGAGATCTGGATACCATTAGACCATTTTATTGACACTTGGAAAGGTCTAAAGAAGGCAGAAGATTAATGGCCACAATCTCCACTATTTTTACCCCTTCAGTACTAGGACACATTTTACCTTGACATTCGTGTACCATTAGACCATTTTATTCACATTAGCAAGGGTCTATGGAGGTGACACGATCAATGGCCACAGTCTTCACTATTTAACCCCTTCAGTACTGGGACACATTTTTATCTTGAGATTTGTGTACCATTAGACCATTTCATTGCCATTAACAAAGATCCATAAACATCAGAGGATTAATGGCCAGTCTTCACTGTGGAAATCTGAACAAATTTTCAACTTCACAAAATATTCTTAAACAATTTTTCAAGTTAACAAATATTCAAAGATGAAAATGTTTGGTTTTGAAGTGACACAATCTTACAAACCAACTCTTTCAATAATAAAGAGAGAGAGAGAGAGAGAGAGAGAGAGAGAGAGAGAGAGAGAGAGAGAGAGAGAGAGAGAGAGAGAGAGAGAGAGAGAGAGAGAGAGAGAGAGAGAGAGAGAGTTCTAAAGGCAGAATGACAAGATTTTTACAATATTAACTGGAGAAACATTCTTGAAAACCCTGCCAATCATTTCTGGCCTTGGAAAATAGTCATGGTGGAGAATAAAGCGTTTTTAATCGTGTTTTATGGTTCTAGAGGCAGAGTGACTACATTTCTACATTATTAACTGGAGAAACACTCTTGAAAACCCTGCCAGTCATCTCTGTGGCCTTGGAAAGCAGTCGTGGTGAGAGTAAATTGTTTGTGAATATAGCCCTTTGACTGACACACAAGCAGCAACAATGCACATTCTTCATTCCTCTGAGCTCAGTAAGTGAATGATTGAGTGAGCGCTGAGTGAATCTCTTAACAAGCACACTGCATCTTTGTCCTGAGAATCCAACACTTGCTTCACAAACTCATGTGGGGATTAAAATAGTGAAAACTGTGCCCATTGATATTGTCACCTCCATACACCCTTCCTAATGTCAATAAAATGGTATTATCACAGCCAAACTTTCTTCAAATGCCATCAAAAACATGCCAAATAATCTTAAAATACCATAAAAACATGCCAAACTGTCTTAAAATGTCCTTAAAAGAAAAAAAAAAAAAAAAATGACAAACTGCTAATCTATCCTAACTCTTCTTCATGGCTTAGGTGTTGTCTTGTACCCTGGGTGTTGCTGATGGCTGTAGGTGTTGTAGAAGGCTTGTGTTGTGTTGTGGCGTGGCTTGTCTTGGCTTGGCTTGACTTTCCTGTAATGAGAGATGCACTGTTTACATTGAGTCACCTTCACTATGTTGTAAACTGAACTGAACGCAACTCAACCAAACAAACTGTCTTAAAATGCCCTTAAAACATGCCAAACTGTCTCAATATGCCCTCAAATATGTCAAACTCTTAATATATCCTCATAACCTGCCAAACTGTCTTAAATTGCACTCAAAATCTGCCAAACTGTCTTAAAATGGCCTTGAAACCTGCCAAACTATCTTCAATTTCCTTAAAACCTCCCAAATTGTCTTAATATACCCTCAAAACCAGCCAAACTGTTATAAATTGCCCTCAAAACCTGCCAAATTGTAACAAAATGTCCTCAAAACATACCAAACTGTCTTAACATGGCCTCTAAACTGTCTTACAATACCCTCAAAACATGCCAAACTGTCTAAAATGTCCTCAAAACATACCAAACTGTCTAAAATGCCCTTAGAACATGCCAAACTGTCTAAAATGCCCTTAAAACATGCCAAACTATTTTAAAATACCCATCAAACATGCCAAACTGCCTCAAAAATGTCCTCAAAATCTTATCCAGCCCAACCTAACCTAACCACACTTCACACCACACACCACACCACTGACCTGCATAAGGAAGGAAGCCGTGTGACCTCAGCTTTGAGTGGCCACCTCCTCTCGGGTCACAGTGAAGTCGCAGTCCAGGGAGTCCTGTGGCAAAAGATCAGAGGTCACACAGGTCACAATGGGATAGTAATAATAGTAATAGTATTAGTACAGGAGGAGGAGGAGGAGGAGGAGGAGGAGGAGGAGGAGGAGGAGGAGGAGGAGGAGGAGGAGGAGGAGGAGGAGGAGGAGGAGGAGGAGGAGGAGGAGAGAGAGAGAGAGAGAGAGAGAGAGAGAGAGAGAGAGAGAGAGAGAGAGAGAGAGAGAGAGAGAGAGAGAGAGAGAGAGAGAGAGAGAGAAATAGCAAAAAAATTTATAAAATGACAATATTTATTATTTTACCTTTTCTTTTTCTCTTCTTCTTCTTCTCTCTCTTCTCATCTTCTTCCACCTCTTCCTTCTTCTTCTTCTTCTTCTTCTTCTTCCTCCTCTTCTTCTTGTCTTGGTCTGTCTTTCTTCATATTCTTAACACAATCTGAAATAAATAAAACTGGATTAATATCTGAGAGAGAGAGAGAGAGAGAGAGAGAGAGAGAGAGAGAGAGAGAGAGAGAGAGAGAGAGAGAGAGAGAGAGAGAGAGAGAGAGAGAGAGAGAGAGAGACCTTAGTGTTTCAGTGTGCGGAGGCCATAAATTCAGAGTGAGTGACATAAGCATTGAGTGCAATAATGTTAAAGCTAAGTCAACAGATAACTTTTCACTGAGTTGGGTGTGATGTGCAAGGATTTAAGTCTAGGTATACTGACAGTATTGTAGGTAGTTCTCAAGATGTATAGTCCTGTATCCAAACCATTTCAGGCCATGATTAATGTAATTCATGATTGACTATACTAATGTGTTAACTATGGAATTTTTAATGATATGCATACAAATTGTGGTCTAGCAGATCCCAAAGAATACAAATTTCTCAACTCTTGTAATGAATTACCACTGTTTCTTGATATAGATTTTGTAAGACAGTGATTTCCGAACACATGATAAATTACCACTTTAGGGATAATGGAAGGATACAGAAAAAAAAGAAAGTTAAGAATTCTGGAAATTATGAAAACACTGCAGTCTGTAAAGTTGTTGAATAAACCTGTTATAAACACATAGTGAAATTGAGCAACAACAATAAACATTCAGAACTGCTATACATATACAAAACTTGAAAAGAAGAAAAATTATTTAAGTGTGTGGCAAGCCAGGTTTCAATAAGGAATGCTTGAGAACACAGATATTCAATAACTCTGATCACATGTGGGCTTGTTACTCACTACCTGAGCCTGCCTCTTTTTCACATTGTCATTTTCTCTCTAAGCACCAGCTGATGCTAAAATCTTGAATTTTTATTTAGCTATAAATATCTTAATATAAAAAAATGTTAATGGCATTAAATGACTTGGTGATCGCCTCCCAAGCTAATTTTTTTCTTGTGAAGGCTAGCTGGGTTTGTTGAGCGGTCTTGCAAGTCTTTATTCTCTTTTACAAGATTGAGAATCAATATTCTCTCTTCGTGCGTGAGTGGTTTGGCCCGGTCACAGCTTCTTCCCTCCATTCTTGTAGCGCGCACTGTGGTTTTGTTGTTGTTCGTGGAGCTCAAATCCGGATTACAGTTATACCAATACTGAAACAACTGTTACCAACTCATGCTAGCGGCAGACCTCTCGCGGCCCTACCTTCCACGGCGACTCTTGGTATGGATTGAAGGTAAGGGCGAAGGCTTTGCCTTGCTGGTCGAAGGGAAGGTCCGTGCCTTGGCCTTCGCGACTCTTGGTACGGCCCTTAGTCACTTTGTTACTGAATCATAAAAACACACAAAGCGAGTAG
>NC_059265.1:6276839-6294335 GCF_017591435.1 Portunus trituberculatus
GAGATCAAGAATATGATGGGAGTTTAGAAGTGAGAAAAGCTGTGGGACCTGATGGGGTATCAGGATGGATTTTAAGAGAATGCAGGAGCAACTGGCAGAAAAAGTTTGTGAAGTAATTGATGCCTCATTAAGGGAAGGTGTAGTGCCCCAAGACTGGAAAAGAGCTAACATTGTCCCAATTTATAAATCAGGTAACAAGAGAGACCCATTGAACTATAGACCAGTGTCACTTACAAGTGTGGTAGCTAAGATGTGTGAGAGGGTGGTGAAGAATAGATGGACAGACTTCTTGGAGAAAATGACATACTTTGTGAGTGTCAATTTGGTTTTAGAAAAGGGCGTTCATGCACGACAAACCTGATATGTTACTATTCGAGGGTGATAGATGTAATACAGGAAAGAGATGGTTGGGCTGATGGAATATATCTGGATTTAAAAAGGCCTTTGATAAGGTACCACACCGGAGACTGATCTGGAAACTTGAAATGGTAGGAGGAGTGCATGGCAGTTTACTAAAATGGATGGAAGACTTTTGGTAGGAAGAGAAATGAGAACAATAATTAAGGACAGACCATCAGAATGGGGCTTGGTGGAGAGTGGAGTTCCACAGGGATCAGTGTTGGCACCAGTAATGTTTGCGGTCTACATAAATGACATGGTGGATGGGGTGTCCAGTTATGTGAGCCTATTTGCAGACGATGCAAAATTGTTAAGAAAAGTGAGATGTGACAAAGATTGCGAACTACTCCAGGAAGACTTGGACAGAATATGGAAATGGAGCTGTACATGGCAAATGGAGTTCAACACGACAAAATGCAAGAAATTAGAGTTTGGCAAGAGTGAAAGAAGAATCAGGAGTATGTACAAGATAGGAAATGAAGACATAAAACCAGTCATGAAGAAAAAGACCTTGGGGTGACAATTACCAATGACCTATCGCCAGAGAGACATATAAACAAAATAATTGGAGAAGTATTGAACTTATTGAGGAACATAAGAGTGGCGTTCGTATATTTAGATGAAGAAATGATGAAGAAAATAATTACTGCAATGATAAGACCAAGGCTTGAATATGCAACAATACAGTGGGCTCCGAACTTAAAGAAACACATAAGGAAACTAGAGAAAGTACAGAGGGCTGCAACAAAAATGGTGCCTGACTTAAGAGATTTGACTTATGAAGACAGACTGAAAAGAATGCAACTTCCGACCCTGGAAAACAGAAGAGAAAGGGGAGACCTGATAGCAATATACAGAGTGATGATTGGCATGGAAAAATGGATAGGGAAGATCTGTGTATGTGGAATGAAAGAATGTCGAGAGGGCATGGGAAAAACTAAAATGGCCACTTATAGGAGAGATGTGAAAATATAGCTTCCTCATAGAAGGGTGGAAGCATGGAATAGTTTAGACGTGGAAGTGGTCAACGCAAGGAATATTCATGATTTTAAGAAAAGCTGGACATTAGTAGATATGGAGACGGGACAACACGAGCATAGCTCTTTCCCGTATGTTACAATTAGGTAAATACAATTAGGTAACACACACACACACACACACACACACACACACACACACACACACACACACACACACACACAGATTAGCCTTCCATTATATGGATAAAGATATGATGAAGAAATTAATTAGTACGGTAATTAGACCAAGATTGGAATATGCTGGAGTGGTTTGGTCCCCTTATAAAAAGAAGCATATAAGGAAGTTGGAGAGATTGCAGAGAATGGCAACAAAAATGGTTCTGGAATTGGCAGAAATGACCTATGAGGAGAGATTAAAAGAAATGAATTTGCCTACCTTGGAACAAAGAAGAGAAAGAGGAGATTTAATACAGGTTTATAAACTGTTGAATGGACTGGATGAAGTGGATAATGAGCAAAAGATGTTGAGAGAGGAAAACTTAAATAGAACTACAAGTAGTAAAAAAGATAGCCAAGGAATATGCTTGAAGGATGTGAAGAAATATAGTTTCCCACAAAGATGTGTGGAGGTGTGGAATGGTTTGAGTGAGGAGGTGGTGTCAGCGAGAGTGCATAGTCTTAAAGAAAGTTGGATGTGTGTAGATATGGAGACGGGCCACACGAATATGATACCAAGGCCCTGTAAAATTACAACTAGGTGAATACACAGAGACAGAGAGAGAGAGAGAGAGAGAGAGAGAGAGAGAGAGAGAGAGAGAGAGAGAGAGAGAGAGAGAGAGAGAGAGAGAGAGAGAGAGAGAGAGAGAGAGAGAGAGAAGAGAAAGACAGATAGATGAGAAAAACACACACACACACACACACAAAATGACAAGTGGTGGAGTACAGGTTGTGGTGTGCTGTCCGCTCAATCTGACCAAATTCCTTCATCTGCTGTCCTCCATCTCCTGCAGTTTGAGGGCATGTACGCTGGGGTATTGGCTGTATGTGATGAGAAGATAGAAGGAGATAAGGGTCACATCACAGGACACAAGCAACATGATGGGGATAAAAATTTGGTTAAGGTCTTAGCATAAGAGAGGACTGAAAAGGACAACTGAGAGGTAAAGGGAGAATAGTCCTGTTACAAGTCGTAAGGCAAGCCACACAACCCCAGGGATTAAAAAGTAGATTAGGTCATTTTAGCATATGAGAAGACTGAAGGGAGAAAAGCCCCTCTTGTGAAGAGATCATTTTGAGATAAGCCACAAAAGATTAAAAATTAGAGTAGGGTATTTTAGCATGAGAGGACTGGAGAAACCATTTTATTGATTTATTTTTGTATCTAAGATTCTTGGCTAAGGAGGAAAATAAAATGACAAAAAATAATAAAATAGATGGTGCCA
Source organism: Portunus trituberculatus (assembly GCF_017591435.1). Classification (NCBI taxonomy): domain Eukaryota; kingdom Metazoa; phylum Arthropoda; class Malacostraca; order Decapoda; family Portunidae; genus Portunus; species Portunus trituberculatus. The sequence goes on from NC_059265.1 coordinate 6,279,661, forward strand.
GTCCTTAGACAGGAGAGAATGAGTCAAATAGATCAAATGAATACTAGACATCTCTCTCTACTCACACACAAGTTTACCTCTTCAACATACAAAATAATAAAACTAGCCCTACTCCGGTGAGTTTTACAGAGCCGATAGAATGAATTAATATTAAAATAAATACCACACACACACACACACACACACACACACACAATTTACATGTGGATAGCTCAGTGGTTAGAGCGCAATTAAGCAGATGACCTTCGATTGGGTGAGATATTTGGGTGTCTCCTTTCACGTGGCCCCTGTTCAAGCAGTGAGTAGGTAGATGTAAAATGAGGAGTTGTGACCTTGTTGTCCCTGTGTGGTGTGTGTGGTCTCAGACCTATCCCAAGATCGGAAATATGAGCTCTGAGCTGTTCCTGAGGGAACGTCTGGCTGTCTGTTAGAGACTGCAGCAGATCAAACAGTGTACACACACACACACAAACATACACACACACACACACACAAGATTGCTGAGAAAGTGGTGAAGGTTATTAAGTCAAATGAGACATTGGTGAGGAAACTGTAGACAAAAAGAGATGTGTGGTGATATTTGTGTGGAGGAGGATAAGACATGAGTAAAATGGAGAGAGAGAAAACATAAAAAGGTGATAAATAATATCATTAATGTGGTGCAGGAGGAGGGAAAGACCTAGTAAGAAATAGAGGACTTCCATAAAATTGGAAAGTTCACAGGAGAAGGTATGAGGCCAATAAGAATCAAACTTAAGTCACAAAAGGATGTAGATGAATTGGTGGAGAAGTCATGGAGGCTAGCCCAGCAGAAACAACAAGGAAGATTTGTTGAGAAGAGATCTCGGTGAAAAGGAAAGAGAAATGTTAAATGAGTTGAGAAAAGAGGCTTTGAAAAAAAATTAAGAGAGGACAGAAGAGGAGAAGAAAGAGTTTTTCTGGAGAATCTTGGATATGAGACTGAGGAAGTGGTTCATAACCCAGAAAAGTACAGCAAGAAAGGACTAAAGAAACTTACGTATGAGCGGAATGTAATGTATTCCAACATAAATGGAGTGATATCGGGGATTTAGAACTCAACGATTACTTGAGGGACAAGAACCCAGATATTGTGGGTCTTACTGAAACAAAACTGAGAGAGGGAGAAGACCTGATGATGGTTGGAGAAGGAAATATAATGTTTGGAAAAGAAATAGAGTAGGTAAGATGGGAGGAGGAGTGATGTTGCTGGTTAAAAAGATATAAAGGTGGATCAAGTGAAAGAAGGTATGGGAAAGGCAGAAGTGCTAAAGATCAGAGCAGAAACTAATGAAGGAAAAAGAGGCACTACATAGTGGTGTACGTACCACCTAAGACAAATGCATGGTCAGTACAGGAATATGAAGAAATGATAAGATACAGGAACATGTCTGGAAGAAATGTTGGGTGGCTGTGAACGAACTATAATGATGGGAGATTTTAATTGTAAAGAGGTGTGTTGGGAGGACTGGTCAATGGAAGGATCAGAGACAACATGGGAAATACACTATTGACACTGGCAATGGAAAATGTGTTAACTCAGTGGGTCAAAGAAGATACTAGGTTTGGAGGAGAGGGAGCATCGTCAAGACTGGACTTGGTCTTTAGTACAGAGCCAATGGTCATTGAGGAGATGAGGGTGGAGTGCCCTTTAGCAAAGAGTGATCATGCAGTTTTGGAGTTCAAGGTGATAGATGAAGAGAAATCTAGAAGAAATGAAGAATATAAAGTGGGAAGATGGAATTATGCCAAGACAGATTTTGGAAACCTAAAGAAATTCTTTCAAGAGACAAATTGGATGAAATTCAAGAGTGCTAAGGGAGCAAATGAAAAGTGGAAGGAATTTATAAAATATACAAAGAAGGTGAGAAAAATTTGTACCAATAAGACAACATAGAGAAGTTGGAAAGCAGGACTGGTTTAACGATAGATGTGAAAAGGCTAGAACAAGAAAAGAGGATGCATGGAAGAGGTGGAGAAGGAAAAGACGGATTAAGCAGTGGGAAAGTTACAAAAGAGCAAGAAATGAATATGTGTTGATTAGAAGAGAAGAAAGAAAGAAACAAGAAAAGGATATAATTGATAAATGTAAAGACCAACCAAGGCTTTTTACAGACATGTGAACAACAACATCAAAAATAGAGAAAGTATTGAAAGTTTAGAAGTAAATGGAGTATGCAGTGAAGATCCCAGGAAATGGCAGAGGCTATGAATGGATGCTTTCGGAAGGTATTCACAAAGGAGACTGCTTTTGACAAACCACTGGTAATGGAACAGAAAGGGATTATGAAGGAGTTTCAAGTAACTGTGGAGGAGATCAAGAATATGATGGGGAGTTTAGAAGTGAGAAAAGCTGTGGGACCTGATGGGGTATCAGGATGGATTTTAAGAGAATGCAGGAGCAACTGGCAGAAAAAGTTTGTGAAGTAATTGATGCCTCATTAAGGGAAGGTGTAGTGCCCCAAGACTGGAAAAGAGCTAACATTGTCCCAATCTATAAATCAGGTAACAAGAGAGACCCATTGAACTATAGACCAGTGTCACTTACAAGTGTGGTAGCTAAGATGTGTGAGAGGGTGGTGAAGAATAGATGGACAGACTTCTTGGAGAAAATGACATACTTTGTGAGTGTCAATTTGGTTTTAGAAAAGGGCGTTCATGCACGACAAACCTGATATGTTACTATTCGAGGGTGATAGATGTAATACAGGAAAGAGATGGTTGGGCTGATGGAATATATCTGGATTTAAAAAAGGCCTTTGATAAGGTACCACACCGGAGACTGATCTGGAAACTTGAAATGGTAGGAGGAGTGCATGGCAGTTTACTAAAATGGATGGAAGACTTTTGGTAGGAAGAGAAATGAGAACAATAATTAAGGACAGACCATCAGAATGGGGCTTGGTGGAGAGTGGAGTTCCACAGGGATCAGTGTTGGCACCAGTAATGTTCGCGGTCTACATAAATGACATGGTGGATGGGGTGTCCAGTTATGTGAGCCTATTTGCAGACGATGCAAAATTGTTAAGAAAAGTGAGATGTGACAAAGATTGCGAACTACTCCAGGAAGACTTGGACAGAATATGGAAATGGAGCTGTACATGGCAAATGGAGTTCAACACGACAAAATGCAAGAAAATAGAGTTTGGCAAGAGTGAAAGAAGAATCAGGAGTATGTACAAGATAGGAAATGAAGACATAAAACCAGTCATGAAGAAAAGACCTTGGGGTGACAATTACCAATGACCTATCGCCAGAGAGACATATAAACAAAATAATTGGAGAAGTATTGAACTTATTGAGGAACATAAGAGTGGCGTTCGTATATTTAGATGAAGAAATGATGAAGAAAATAATTACTGCAATGATAAGACCGAGGCTTGAATATGCAACAATACAGTGGGCTCCGAACTTAAAGAAACACATAAGGAAACTAGAGAAAGTACAGAGGGCTGCAACAAAATGGTGCCTGACTTAAGAGATTTGACTTATGAAGACAGACTGAAAAGAATGCAACTTCCGACCCTGGAAAACAGAAGAGAAAGGGGAGACCTGATAGCAATATACAGAGTGATGATTGGCATGGAAAAATGGATAGGGAAGATCTGTGTATGTGGAATGAAAGAATGTCGAGAGGGCATGGGAAAACTAAAATGGCCACTTATAGGAGAGATGTGAAAATATAGCTTCCTCATAGAAGGGTGGAAGCATGGAATAGTTTAGATAAACAGCCAAAACTCACTAGAAACACCCAATGCAAACAAAACAGCCTCTACACACACCCAACACACGCGCCACACACCAAAACAACTTCAAATCGTCCTAAAACACACTTGAGACACCATACACCACCTTAAAAGGCTGCCAAACACGCACACAACTCACTACAAAAACCCAATATACACCCAAATCACTCCCACACACACCCAAAGCTCTTCAAACACTCAAAACTGTCGCAAAATACATGATAACCTCTCAAAATGCCCCCAAACACACTCAAAACACACGCCAATACTCAAACACTTCCACACCACACTCAAGATACGTCAAATATTCCTCAATACATCCAACGCACACTGAAAACATACTTATAACACCTAAAACACTCTGCAATACTGCCAAACACACTTAAAATACCCCAAATATACCCACCACTACACCAAAAAGCATTGTAAAGAACGGCAACATTACAAGGGTGACTTACCTAAATGTTGTGGCTTGACTCCTCCTCTTCTTCCGCTTCCTTTCTCATTCCTCCTCCTCTGTTTCCCTTTTTTAGTCTTTCTGTTGCTTCCATCTACACGCCTGAGCCTAGAAACACACCACAACACTCAGAAAACACTAGATATTAGGCAAAATATTGAGGAAGTGGCTTGGCAGCCTTGGCTGGTCCTCCTCTTCCTCCTACTTTTCTCCTTCCTTCCTCCTCCTTCTCCTTTATTTCTCCTTTCTTCTTCCTTCTACCATTATTATCTACACACCAGAGCCCTGAAACACACGCAAACACGTAGAAATCACTAGATATTAGGCAAAATACTGACGAACTGGGCGGCTGGGAGGGAGGGACGCCAGCCCAAGGCCTGTGACGTCACAGAATGCGCGGGACCAGCGGAGACTCGTCTAAATTACGTAAATAATTTGAAAATTGACCCATAGAAAAAACTAAGCCACGGCCGAATGCTTGACATTTTACGACTGTGAACAAACTTTAACTAACATCCACAACATAAAAACATCTCCTGCCTAACTAGTTTCAAAGAATTGTGTAAATTAACTATATTATAAATTATAAAATCATTTGCACTCATGAAACTCAAAACGTCCACCCATTTCCACTTTATATTTATTTTGAAAAATATTAGACAATATAAACTCTCTTCTCAGGCGTCCAACAGTTAGCTAGGACCAGAAGTGAACCAATGAAACTTATTTATGGCAAACAAAACCATTCAAATCCAAACTCATCAAAAACTCTTGTCAAGTCCAGCCATTTTCACTTGGCGAGTATTTTAACACACTTGACACAGTCTGAGCTTTCTTTTAAGGCATTGGACACCGAGTTAGACCGTCAACCAAAAACGCAATTAAATCAAATACAAAATATAAAACTTACGTTTAACGGGACCAAACACCATTTCAAAGTCCACATATTTGACTCAATGGGTTGATTTCACGCCTAAATCAGCACAGACGACTCTTTGCCACCATAAAGGCCCACTTACACCTTCAAATAAAAAAAACTCAAAAAAGCAGATGGAAAATTTGGCCGTTGAAAAGACATTTATACACGCCATAAAACACCACTAAACGCCACATATTTACCAAACTCTGGCGCGGAACACTCTTCAAACACAACGCAGTATTTATAGGAACCATAAAAACACACCATGGAAGCGTAATATTATCATTAGCAAATATGTGAAAAAAGTATAGAAACCTGCTGGTGGCCCGGGAGGCGGGGGCTCGGGAGGAGAGCGGAGGGGGACCGGGGGTGGGCTACATCCGGGGAGAGGGAGGCGGGAACAGCTGGGGCAGGGGCTCTGAGTCCATATGTTGCCTTTATCAGCTCACCACAACAAAATGAAGGTATATCGGGAAGAAGTGACCACGGCTATGAAATGTCAGACTGGTGACTGCATTGTGACACATGTTTGGCTGAAGGAAGCAAGTCACATCTCCTAAAACTTGCTTCTTTACTGCAACACACACTCAGAACACCTTGCAACACCTCAAAACGCACTAGAAACACACAAAAAATGACGCAAAACACACTCAAAACTTTTACCAATCGCCTTCCTCAACACCTGGGCACAAGTCACACTGTTTTCACTCTCACTTGTAAACCTAACCCAAGAAATAAGTGAACGGCCTCAAACGTACCTCACACATGAACGCTGTGGAGGATTGTGGTGTACGCTGACACCGTGTACTGCTGTCTCACTCACTGCTTGGTGCTCCTAAACACTGCGTCTGCACACTTATGTCTGTGTGCGTTATTTGCTGTTTGAGTGTGTTTACGAGTGTTTGGGGGCATGTTTGTGTGTGTGTGTGTGTGGCAAGACTGAGGACTAACACTAAACACCACCACAGGTATGAGTGTGTTTGTGGATGTGTTTGGCTGTGTTTACGAGTGTTTGAGGTATATAAGTGTATGTATGGCTGTGTTTGAGCTATATGAGTGTATGTATGGTTGTGTTTACGAGTGTTTGAGGTATATAAGTGTGTTTTTAAATATGTATGGGTGTGTGTGTGGGTGTGTATGGGTGTATGGCAAGATAAGACACACCACCACCACCACCACCAACAACAACAACAACACAACTGGTCCTCCCGGTTGACGTGTAGGGGCGGGTGTGTTTGTGATGATCCTTAGTATAAATGTGTATAATAACTTACTAAATCTATTATTAATGAGACACTACTTCTATAAATTGCACATATTGATTTATTCTTTATTTTTCATCCTTTCTTTTCGTTGTATTGCCCTGCTGTGGTTATAGAAAGGCAGTATACATGAAACAGCTTCTACGTTTACAGGGAGTGTTTTGATATAGCGCGGGAAAAGGAAAGAGAAATCGAGATATTTGAAAGGTATATCGGGAAGAAGTGACCACGGCTATGAAATGTCAGACTGGTGACTGCATTGTGACACATGTTTGGCTGAAGGAAGCAAGTCACATCTCCTAAAACTTGCCTCTTTACTGCAAAACACACTCAGATATTTCCCTCGTTCTCTATTTCTATCGCCTCTTTTCTTGATCTATGAGTATTTCTGGCAATATACCACAGTGAAGTGGAGAGAATAAGATTAGGAAAAGGAGAGAATAAGATTAGGATTCCAAATAAGGAGACAGCATCTAGGAAGGTAGCAGGACTTAAATGTTTTTATGTAAATGCCAGGAGTCTTAGGAACAAGAAGGACGAGTTATCTAGTTATATAGTTGAGGAGGACTTAGATGTTGTATGTGTCACAGAGGCATGGGTAAATGAGGAAAAGTTTAGGGAAAATAGGAAAGAATATGAAGTAGATGGACACATTATGTATTTACACCAGAGAATTGGTAGGATAGGCGGAGGAGTAGTTATTTATGTAAAAAAATCCTTCATTTCCAGTCAGGTTAATGGTATTAAGGTAGATAACAGAGTAGAGTCCTTATGGCTGGATGTTAGAGTAAACAAAAGTAAGGTTATTAGAGTAGGAGCTTTTTATAGGCCACCTAACCAGTCAGCAGATGTAGACAACCTTATGGTAGATGAGATAAATAGGGGTGTACTAGTCAGACAATTATCTTAGGGATTTTAATCTTAAGTCAGTAAACTGGGAGAGGATGGTAGGAGATGCTAGTGAAAATAAGTTTATGGAAAGTTTTCAGGATAACTATTTAGTGCAGATGGTAGATAAACCTACTAGGGGGAGGAAGGTTTTAGACATAGTACTAACAAATATTGAGCATTGTTTAAAGGAAGTTGAGGTAGGAGAGACTTTAGCAAACAGTGACCATCATATAATTAGATTTATCATTAATTCCAGTAGGGATAATATAGTGAATAAGACTAGAGTCCCAAACTATCAGAAAGGCAATTATGGTAGGTTACGTCAGTTATTAGGAGAGGTAAACTGGGAAGATAGTTTTGGAAATAAAACTGCACAGGAGATGTGGGATATTTCTAAGGTTGTAGTAAAGGGTATAGTGATGCAGTGTATCCCTTACAAAGATATAAGGCAGAGAAACAGGAAGCCATTATGGTGGACTCATGAGATAGGTAGCCAGATCAGAGAGAAGAAGAGGGCATACAGAGAGTTGCAGAAAAGTGGGGAAGATGTAGATTTGATTAGGTACAGACAGGTCAGGGATGATTTGAGTAAGGTTATAAAAAAAAGTAAAAGGCAGGCAGAGAGAGATAAAACTAGCTAGAGCTGGGAGTAAAGATCCCAAAAAATTATATAGTTATTACAAGGTCAGTGATAAAAGAAATAAGGATAGGATTGGACCACTCAGAAAAGATGGTGTAGTACTGGATCAAAATGAAGACATAGTAGAATTATTGAATGAACAATTTTCTTCAGTATTTACTAGGGAAAGAATAGGAAATCCTGTTACAAACAGTGCGACGAGTAGTTTAAGAGCTTTAGAAAATATTGATATAAAACCGGGAATTATTAGGAAATTTATTCTTGAACTAGACGATAGGAAAGCTAGTGGTCCTGATGAGCTACACGCCAGAGTACTTAGGGAGGGTGTAGACAGTATTTCTGAAGCACTTAAGTTAATCTTTGAAAGATCACTTAGGTTTGCTGAGATACCTCAGGACTGGAAGTTAGCTAATGTTACTCCAATATTTAAAAAAGGTAGGAAGGATGATGCGAATAATTATAGACCGATCAGTTTAACTAGTATAGTATGTAAGATACTAGAGAAGATCATTAAGGGTAGTATTTGGGAGCATTTAAATGAGAATAGATTAATTAGAGATACCCAACATGGCTTTAGATCAGGGAGGTCCTGTCTTACAAATTTGCTCGATATCTTAGAATATATTACCAAGGAGTTAGATGATGGAAATAGCATAGATGTTATATATCTAGATTTTAGCAAGGCGTTTGATAAGGTACCGCATAGGAGGCTAGTGTACAAATTGAGACTACATGGGATAGGGGGTAGGTTAGTTGATTGGATTTCTGATGGCTTTCTGATAGGAAACAGAGAGTAGTATTAAATGGGGCAATGTCTGAGTGGAAGGAAGTGGTTAGTGGGTACCCCAAGGATCAGTGCTAGGACCTCTTCTTTTCTTGGTGTACATTAACGATTTAGATATAGGAATTAGTAGCAAAGTATCAAAGTTTGCAGATGATACTAAGATAGCATGTGCAGTACAGGGTGAAAAGGACAATTACAGAATACAACGAGACCTGGACAGCATGGGCAGACAGGTGGCAGATGGAGTTTAATTCTGATAAGTGTCAGGTTATGCATTTAGGTAAAGACAACACAAACTTTAACTATGAGATGGAGGGATGTTGGCTAGAGGCAGTAGAGGTGATAGACAGGACTATGAAATTTTCAAAGCAATGTTTAGAAGCAAGAAATAGGGCAAATAGGATCCTGGGTTTTATAAATAGAAATGTTAGTTATAAAAGTAAGGAAGTGGTGCGTAGCTTATATAATTCCTATGTTAGGCCCCATTTAGAGTATTGCATACAGGCCTGGTCACCCCACTATAGGCAGGATATCAACATGTTAGAAGCAGTTCAGAGAAGAGCAACTAGGATGATACCAGCATTAAAGCGCCTGGAGTATAGAGATAGATTAAAGGAATTAAACATGTTTTCATTTGAGAGGAGATGTATAAGAGGGATATGATAGAGTTATTTAAAATGTTCTCAGATACAAACTACATAGATGTGAGATCTTTCTTTACCTTAGAGGAAGGAAATAGGACTAGAAATCATGGCAGGAAGATTAGAAAGCAAGGCTGCAGGTTAGATATAAGAAAATATTTCTTTAGTCATAGAGTGGTAGACTTCTGGAATGCATTGCCAGAGACGGTTGTAAATAGCACTAGTTTGACAATGTTTAAAAACAGATTAGATAAGCACTTAAATTTATTAGATTTATAATTATGTATAGCACTGCATGATAGTTTTTATAAGAAATTTACTATAGTTAAACAAGACATGATCCCCATGTATGGGGACCACAAATTGTAGAGGATTTCGCTGCAGGACTTAGCCCTGTTAATGGGCCAAATATTTAGAATTAGTATATAATGTATTGTGTACTTGTAAGTGTATCTTTAAGTACTGATGACGAGGTCGCTGTGCGACTGGTACAGGATAACCTAGATGGGCCCTGGTGGCCCTTTGTTATCCTATTCTTTATGTTATGTTATGTTTGGTGTTGTCACTGTACTAAGAGCTGTCACTAAGTAATAGATTGTGTAGAAATCTTTTTGTTTTGGTAAATTTGTTTTCCTGGGAATATTTGTGCATGGGTGGTTTGTGAGTCGCCTCAAGCTGGTTGAGGTCACTGTCTATACCAATATTGCCGCCATTAACCTCCCACTCACTCTAAACAATAACATGGCAGAAATAAAACACACACTATTAATTTGAAGCTTTTTATTTATCATGAGCAATACAAAAACAATTGGAGAAAGGATGAACTAATATGAACAAAATGACTTTATCATGAGGGATAAAATTGAATAGCAAGTATATTAAGACTGGAAAATCCTCAATGATAAAAATGGTATACTGCACTACTGACCAAAAAATTGGAAAATTAGTAAAAACTGGCCAAAAAAAAAAAAAATAGCCCCTAAAACAGGAAAATAGTAAAAACTGGCCAAAATCCCAAAATGGCCCCTAAAAACTGTACTATGTCGAAAATATCGAGAGAGTCTGGAGACAAGGCAGATGCATACTGGATAAAATTAAATGCAAGAGTCTTACATTTTATTCAACAATTCTTCACATTAGTACATTGCCTGCAAAATCTACAACTTAATATAAAAAAAAAATGAATAAACAATGAATAAACAGTAAAAATATGAAAGATTACAGAAAAACTCTACACAAATTTTCAAACATTAAAAAGTCAACAATTATCAACTTAATACAAAATAGATTTACAACAATTTACAACATTTACTACAATTTACGAGAGAGAGAGAAGAGAGAGAAGAGAGAGAGAGAGAGAGAGAGAGAGAGAGAGAGAGAGAGAAAAAAGAGAGAGAGAGAGAGAGAGAGAGAGAGAGAGAAACAATGAAATAATAATAATTTACATGAAACAATACATTTTAAACACACACACACACAACAAAGAAGAACAAAGAAGAGAAAGAGAGATTTAATACAGGTTTATAAACTGTTGAATGGACTGGATGAAGTGGTTAATGAGCAAATGATGTTGAGAGAGGAAAACTTAAATAGAACTACAAGATCGCATAGTAAAAAGATAGCCAAGGAATATGCTTGAAGAATGTGAAGAAATATAGTTTCCACAAAGATGTGTGGAGGTGTGGAATGGTTTGAGTGAGGAGGTGTCAGCGAGGACTGTGCATAGTTTTAAAGGAAAGTTGGATGTGTAGATATGGAGACGGAGCCACACGAGTATGATACCCAGGCCCTGTAAAATTACAACTAGGTGAATACACCCGGTAGCTCAGTGGTTAGAGCACAAGCCAGAGGACCGCGGTAGCCCCTGTTCACCTAGCAGTGAGTAGGTACGGGATGTAAATCGAGGAGTTGTGACCTCGTTGTTCCGGTGGGTGTTGTGTGCCTGGTCTCAGGCCTATCCCAGGATCGGAAATAATGAGCTCTGAGCTCGTTCCGTAGGGTAACGTCTGGCTGTCTCGTCAGAGACTGCAGCAGATCAAACACACAGTGAAAACACGATAACCCCTTCAGTACTGGGACACATTTTTACCTTGAGATTTGTGCAGCATTAGACCATTTTATTGACATTATTGAAGGTCTATGAAGGTCACAAGATTAATAGCCACAGTCTTCACAATTTTCACCCCAACATGACTTTGTGAAGCTGTACAAAATCACCAAATAGTCACCACAAGGAATAGGAAATGTGTCATGGTACTGAAGGTACTGAAGCAACATAGTAAGATACACTCTTGATACACCCCTGACACAATGACACACTGACACACTCTCACCTCACTCACAAACAAAAACTCTACATTACCTTTAAGAAATAAGAAAAAGTGATTATCTGCACTCACACACACACACACACACACACACACACACACACACACACACTCAGCTTATGACAAAATAAGCTATTTCTGCAAAGCTTCCTTACAACACCATTAACCCCTTCAGTAGGGTGACACATTGCCATATATCCTTTGGTGACTATTTCGTGATTTTACTGCTTCACAAACTCATGTGGGGATTAAAAGAGTGAAGACTGTCCATTAATCTTGTGACCTCCATACACCCTTCCTAATGTCAATATAATGGTCTTATTGTAGCAAAACTGTCTTAAAATACCATGAAAACACACCAAACTGTCTTAAAATGCTATCAAAACACACCAAACTATCTTAAACTGCCTTAAAACATGCCAAACTATCTTAAACGGTCTCAGCACAAAATGCCTTAAACTGTCAAAACATGCCAAACTGTCTTAAACTGCCCTCAAAACATGCCAAACTGTCTTATAATGCCCTAAAACATGTGCTGTCTTAAACTGCCCTAAAAACATGCCAAGCTGTCTTAAACTATCAAAACATGCCTAACTGTCTTATAATGCCCTCAAAACACATCAAATCGTCTTAAAATTTAAAACCATGTTCCATATTCCTTTTTGTTACTATTTGGTGATTTTCTAAAACTTCACAAACTCATTGGGGATTAAATATATAACACTGTATTATTCTGTGACCTCCATAGACCCTTGTTAATGTTCATTGAAATATCTAATGGTACACAAACAGGTAATAATGTCCCAGTACTAAAGATTAATATATGAAGACTGGTATTATTCTTGTGACCTCCATAGACCCTTGTTAATGTCATTGAAATGGTCTAATATACACAAATCTCAGGTAAAACATGTGTCCCAGTACTAAAGGGGTTAATATCGTGAAGACTGTGGCCATTATCTTTTGACCTCCATAGATGCTGATGTCAATAAATGATTAATGGTACACAAATTTCAAAAATGTGTCCCAGTACTGAAGTTAAGGACCATTGATAGAAGCAACTACATAGTAAGATACTCTTTATACATGACCTTCATTACTGGGACATTTCTATGATTGAAAATTATTAGACCATTTTATTGACATTACCAATCTATGGAGGTGACAAGATAATGGCCACAATCTTATATTTTAATTCAGTACACATTAGCTTGAGATTTTGTACCATTAGACTATTTTATGGACACTTGAAAAGGTCTACAAAAGGCAGAAGATTAATGGCCACAATCTTCACTATTCTAACCTTCAGTACTGGGACACATTTTCACTTGAGATTTTGTACCATAGACCATTCGGAAAGGTCTATGGAAGTCACAAGATTAATAGCCACAGTCTAAACCATTTTAACCCCTTCAGTACTGGGACACATTTTCACCTTTGAGATTTGTGTACCATTAGACCATTTTATTGACATTAGCAATCTATGGAGATGACAAGATTAATGGCCAAAGTCTTCATTATTTTAACCCCTTCAGTACTGGACACATTTTTACTTGAGTTTTGTGTATCATTAGACCATTTTATTGACATTAGCAATCTATGGAGGTCACAACATTAATATAGTGGCATAGTCTTCACCATTTTAACCCTTCAATACTGGGACATTTCTTGAGAGATTTGTGTACCATTTGACCATTTTATTGACATTAGGAAGGATCTATAGAGGTCAGAAGATTAATGGCCATAGTCTTCACTGTTTTAATCCCACACAAGTTTGTGGAGGTGTATAAAATATAAACAGTCACCACAAGGAATATAAATGCATCAAGGCACTCAAGGGCTTAAGTGTGTTTTTATGGTTCTAGAGGCAGAATGACAAGACTTCACAATACTAACTGGAGAACAGTCTTGAAAAAGTCATCTCTGCGGCCTTGGAAAACAGTCATGGTGAGAGAATAAAGCATTTTTAAGTGTGTTTTATGGTTCTACAGAGTAACATTTCTATATTATAACTGGAGAAACAGTCTTGAAAACCCTGTCAATCATCTGCGGCCTTGGAAAATAGTCATGGTGGAGAATAAAGTGTTTTAAGTGTGTTTTTAAGGTTCTAGAGGCAGAGTGACAACACTTTTACAATATTAACTGGAGAAACAACTGTCAATCATCTCTGGCCTTGAAAAATAGTCACAGTGAAGAGAATAAAGCATTTTTAAGTGTGTTTTATGGTTTTAGACAGAGTGGCAAGATTTCTATATTATAACTGGAGAAACAGTCTTGAAAACCCTGTCAATCATCTGCGGCCTTGGAAAATAGTCACAGAGAGAATAAAGTATTTTTAAGGTTTTTTAAGGTTCTAGACAGAGTGACAACATTTCTACAATATTAACTGGAGACACTCTTGAAACACCACCAGTCATCTCCGCAGCCTTGGAAAATAGTTATGGTGGAGAATAAACCATTTTTAAGTGTGTTTTTATGGTTCTAGAAGCAGAGTGGCAAGATTTCTATATTATAACTGGAGAAACACTCTTGAAAAACCAATCATCTCTGTGGTTGGAAAATAGTCATAGTGAGAGAATAAAGCATTTTTAAGTGAGTGGCAACATTTCTATATCATTAACTGGAGAAACATTCTTGAAAACCCTGCTAGTCACCTGTGGCCTTGGAAATTAGTCATGGTGGAGAATAAAGCTTTCCTCTGAGCTCAGTAAGAAGTGAGTGCTGAATCTCTTACCAAGCATGCATCTTTGTCAGAGAGAGAGAGAGAGAGAGAAAGAGAAAGAAAAAAAAAAAAAAAGAAGAAAAAAAAAAGAAAAAAAAAAAAAAAAAAGAAAAAAAAAAAAAAAAAAAAAAAAAAAAAAAAAAAAAAAAAAAAAAAAAAAAAAAAAAAAAAAAAAAAAAAAAAAAAAAAAAAAAAAAAAAAAAAAAAAAAAAAAAAAAAAAAAAGAAAAAAAAAAAAAAAAAAAAAAAAAAAAAAAAAAAAAAAAAAA
>NC_059265.1:6299835-6312335 GCF_017591435.1 Portunus trituberculatus
CCAAACTATTTTAAAATGCTCTCAAACACATAGGGAGGAGGGAGGGAGGAGGAAAGGAGGGAGGAAGAGGAAGGAGGAAGAGGAGGAGGAGGAGGAGAGAGAGAGAGAGAGAGAGAGAGAGAGAGAGAGAGAGAGAGAGAGAGAGAGAGAGAGAGAGAGAGAGAGAGAACAAAAATTTAACCTTTTAACATGACAATATATCTATTTTACCTATTTTTTTTTCTCTTGAGTCCTTCCTTCTTTTCTTCCTCTTCTCATCTTCCTATACCTCTTCCTTCCTCCTCTTCCTCCTTCTCCTTCTTCTCTTCCTCTTCCTCTTCCTCCTCTTTCCTTGGTCTGTTTCTCCACATCTTAACACAATCTGAAATAAATCAAACTGGATTAATATCAGAGAGAGAGAGAGAGAGAGAGAGAGAGAGAGAGAGAGAGAGAGAGAGAGAGAGAGAGAGAGAGAGAGAGAGAGAGATTCAACCTTATAAAATGACAATATTTCTTCTTATCTTACCTTTTCTTCTTCCTCTTCATTCCATCCTTCTTCTCTTCCTCCTCATATCTCTTTCCTCCTCCTCCTCCTCCTGTTTCTTTGGTCTGTTTCTCCATATCTTAACACAATCTGAAAGAAATTAAATCAAACTGGATTAATATATATATATATATATATATATATATATATATATATATATATATATATATATATATATATATATATATATATAGAGAGAGAGAGAGAGAGAGAGAGAGAGAGAGAGAGAGAGAGAGAGAGAGAGAGAGAGAGAGAGAGAGAAAAACACAAACAAACAAACAAAACAAACAAACCTTCCAAGCGGACTGTTCACTCTGCAACATTTCAATAAATTTTTGGGACAGCGTGTAGTCTGGCCTTCCCGCCGCTGCTGCCGCCAACACCAATACCACCACCACCACCACCACAGCCAGCCGTGCCATCCTGACCCACTCCCGGCTGGCTAGTTGTGACCTTTGACCTGAAATGAGAAGGTTAGGTTAGGTTAGGTAACAGGAAAACAGACCAACAAGCACACAGACACACACATTACAAGCCTTCCTATTTGAGCTAATTTCTCCTTAACTAACCACTTAACATCACACCAGGCTGGAGACACACAGGAAACATTCTTCTATACATGACCAACACACCAGAGAAATAGGAGAAAATGCAAAACAGACCAACAATTTACACAGACACACACATTACAACTATTTCACCTCATTTCTCCTTAACTAACCACTAACTTAACATCACACCAGGCTGGACACAGTAGTAGTAGTAGTAGTAGTAGTAGTAGTAGTAGTAGTAGTAGTAGTAGTAGTAGTAGTGATGAAGGAATATAATGGTGAAGGAATATAATATAACTACTACTACTACTACTACTACTACTACTACTACTACCGCCACTAACTTCCCCTCACCTTCTCGACAAGTTCCCTGGCCAGAGGTTTGTTTCCTGTTTTCATGATGTGGTTGGTGAATTTCCTGTGAGAGAGAGAGTTAGGTTAGTTTAGGGACACACGTGCACATACACACACACACACACACACACACACACACACACACACACAATCTCTCTCTCTCTCTCTCTCTATTTCTTCCTCCTCTTCTTCTTCTTCTTCTTCTTCTTCCACCACCACCACCACCTCCTCCTCCTCCTCCTCCTCCTTCTCCTCTTCCAGTCTCACACACACACACACACACACAAAGTTCCAGAATCTCTCTCTCTCTCTCTCACACACACACACAGAGAGAGAGAGAGAGAGAGAGAGAGAGAGAGAGAGAGAGAGAGAGAGAGAGAGAGAGAGAGAGAGAGAGAGAGAGAGAGAGAGAGAGAGAGAGAGAGAGAGAGACACACACACACACACACACACACACACACACACACACACACACACAGACACACACACACCTGACAAGCGGGTGGTGGAGTACGGAGGTGGTGTGGGTGCTGTGGGCCACTCGGACCGCCCGCTACTCAAATTCCTTCATCTCCCCGCTGTCCTCCATCTCCTGCAGTTTTGAGGGCATGTACGCCGGGGGGTATTGGCTGTACCTCGCCCCCCTGCCACCCTTGCCAAGCCTCCCATCACCCCTGCCAAGCCCCCGGTCACATTCACACCGGCCACACAAGCAACATGACCCCTGGGGATAAAAATTTGGTTAAGGTCTTTTAGCATAAGAGAGGACTGGAAAAGGACAACTGAGAGGTAAAGGGGAGAATAGCCCCCCTCCTGTCACCCCCCAAGCCCCTCGTCACCCCCAGGCAAGCCACACAACCCCAGGGGATTAAAAAGTAGATTAGGGTCATTTTAGCATATGAGAAGACTGCATAAGGGAGAAAAGCCCCCTCTTGTGACCCACGCCAGCCCCCATCACCCCTGCCAGCCCCCATCACCCCCAGGCCAGCCACACAACCCCCGGGGATTAAAAATTAGATTAGGGTCATTTTAGCATGAGAGGACTGGAGAAACCGTTTTTATTGATTTATTTTTTGTATCTTTAAGATTCTTGGCTAAGGAGGAACATAAAAATGACAAAAATAATAAAAACTAGCCCTACTCCGGTGCCAGTCACCTTACAGAGCCGAGAGAATGAGTCAAATAGATTGAATAAATACTAGACACTCTCTCTCTCTCACACACAAGTTTACCTCTTCAACATAACAAAATAATAAAACTAGCCCTACTCCGGTGCCAGTCCCCTTACACAGCCGATAGAATGAATTAAATATTAAAATAAATACCACACACACACACACACAATTACCCTCTCAAAAATCATATGAATACTAATAACTACACAATGGCACTCCACACACATGCACCAATGCCACAGGGCTCACCAGGCACTGCTCACCGCCCTCCATGACCGCCAGGGGCCTCGGAAATCATTAAATAAGACACGTATCCCGGTGGCCATTAGTGGTAGATGTAGATGTAGATGTTGCAACGGAAGCTCCTTACTTCTTCTCGTTCTTTGTTCCGCTAATGTTGAAGTTCTTTTTTCTTCTTTTCCCGCTGTGTCCACCTCTTGTATATGGCGTCCTTGTATTTGTGTGGGTCGGTGAAGAGGATGCGTCCCAGCGCGTCCCTGCCGGCCCCTGCCACAAGGTGGCGGCAGCGCCGGTGGGAGGGCCGCCTCGGTTTGTTGTGGTGGTGCATGAACAATTCCGCCTTTTCAACGGGTATTCATTTACATTATTACTTTTACCTTATTTTCTTTATTTTTACGTGTTTCTTTTATTTTTTCTATAAACAGCCAAAACTCACTAGAAACACCCAATGCAAACAAAACAGCCTCTACACACACCCAACACACGCGCCACACACCAAAACAACTTCAAATCGTCCTAAAACACACTTGAGACACCATACACCACCTTAAAAGGCTGCCAAACACGCACACAACTCACTACAAAAACCCAATATACACCCAAATCACTCCCACACACACCCAAAGCTCTTCAAACACTCAAAACTGTCGCAAAATACATGATAACCCCTCAAAATGCCCCCAAACACACTCAAAACACACGCCAATACTCAAACACTTCCACAACACACTCAAGATACGTCAAATATGCCTCAATACATCCAACGCACACTGAAAACATACTTATAACACCTAAAACACTCTGCAATACTGCCAAACACACTTAAAATACCCCAAATATACCCACCACTACACCAAAAGCATTGTAAAGAACGGCAACATTACAAGGGTGACTTACCTAAATGTTGTGGCTTGACTCCTCCTCTTCTTCCGCTTCCTTTCTCATTCCTCCTCCTCTGTTTCCCTTTTTTAGTCTTTCTGTTGCTTCCATCTACACGCCTGAGCCTAGAAACACACCACAACACTCAGAAAACACTAGATATTAGGCAAAATATTGAGGAAGTGGCTTGGCAGCCTTGGCTGGTCCTCCTCTTCCTCCTACTTTTCTCCTTCCTTCCTCCTCCTCCTCCTTTATTTCTCCTTTCTTCTTCCTTCTACCATTATTATCTACACACCAGAGCCCTGAAACACACGCAAACACGTAGAAATCACTAGATATTAGGCAAAATACTGACGAACTGGGCGGCTGGGAGGGAGGGACGCCAGCCCAAGGCCTGTGACGTCACAGAATGCGCGGGACCAGCGGAGACTCGTCTAAATTACGTAAATAATTTGAAAATTGACCCATAGAAAAAACGAAGCCACGGCCGAATGCTTGACATTTTACGACTGTGAACAAACTTTAACTAACATCCACAACATAAAAACATCTCCTGCCTAACTAGTTTCAAAGAATTGTGTAAATTAACTATATTATAAATTATAAAATCATTTGCACTCATGAAACTCAAAAACGTCCACCCATTTCCACTTTATATTTATTTTGAAAAATATTAGACAATATAAACTCTCTTCTCAGGCGTCCAACAGTTAGCTAGGACCAGAAGTGAACCAATGAAACTTATTTATGGCAAACAAAACCATTCAAATCCAAACTCATCAAAAACTCTTGTCAAGTCCAGCCATTTTCACTTGGCGAGTATTTTAACACACTTGACACAGTCTGAGCTTTCTTTTAAGGCATTGGACACCGAGTTAGACCGTCAACCAAAAACGTAATTAAATCAAATACAAAATATAAAACTTACGTTTAACGGGACCAAACACCATTTCAAAGTCCACATATTTGACTCAATGGGTTGATTTCACGCCTAAATCAGCACAGACGACTCTTTGCCACCATAAAGGCCCACTTACACCTTCAAATAAAAAAACTCAAAAAAGCAGATGGAAAATTTGGCCGTTGAAAAGACATTTATACACGCCATAAAACACCACTAAACGCCACATATTTACCAAACTCTGGCGCGGAACACTCTTCAAACACAACGCAGTATTTATAGGAACCATAAAAACACACCATGGAAGCGTAATATTATCATTAGCAAATATGTGAAAAAAGTATAGAAACCTGCTGGTGGCCCAGGAGGCGGGGGCTCGGGAGGAGAGCGGAGGGGGACCGGGGGTGGGCTACATCCGGGGAGAGGGAGGCGGGAACAGCTGGGGCAGGGGCTCTGAGTCCATGTGTTGCCTTTATCAGCTCACCACAACAAAATGAAGGTATATCGGGAAGAAGTGACCACGGCTATGAAATGTCAGACTGATGACTGCATTGTGACACATGTTTGGCTGAAGGAAGCAAGTCACATCTCCTAAAACTTGCTTCTTTACTGCAAAACACACTCAGAACACCTTGCAACACCTCAAAATGCCTCAAAACGCACTAGAAACACACAAAAATGACGCAAAACACACTCAAAACTTTTACCAATCGCCTTCCTCAACACCTGGGCACAAGTCACACTGTTTTCACTCTCACTTGTAAACCTAACCCAAGAAATAAGTGAACGGCCTCAAACGTACCTCACACATGAACGCTGTGGAGGATTGTGGTGTACGCTGACACCGTGTACTGCTGTCTCACTCACTGCTTGGTGCTCCTAAACACTGCACACTTATGTCTGTGTGTGTTATTTGGTGTTTAAGAGTGTTTGGGGGCATGTTTCTCTGTGTGTGTGTGTGGCAAGACTGAGGACTAACACTAAACACCACCACGGGTATGAGTGTGTTTGTGGGTGTGTTTGGCTGTGTTTACGAGTGTTTGAGGTATATAAGTGTATGTATGGCTGTGTTTGAGGTATATGAGTGTATGTATGGCTGTGTTTACGAGTGTTTGAGGTATATAAGTGTGTTTTTAAATATGTATGGCTGTGTATGGGTGTGTGTGGGTGTGTATGGGTGTATGGCAAGATAAGACACACCACCACCAACAACAACAACACAACTGGTCCTCCCGGTTGACGTGTAGGGGCGGGTGTGTTTGTGATGATCCTTAGTATAAATGTGTATAATAACTTACTAAATCTATTATTAATGAGACACTACTTCTATAAATTGCACATATTGATTTATTCTTTATTTTTCATCCTTTCTTTTCGTTGTATTGCCCTGCTGTGGTTATAGAAAGGCAGTATACATGAAACAGCTTCTACGTTTACAGGAGTGTTTTGATATAGCGCGGGAAAAGGAAAGAGAAATCGAGATATTTGAAAGGTATATCGGGAAGAAGTGACCACGGCTATGAAATGTCAGACTGGTGACTGCATTGTGACACATGTTTGGCTGAAGGAAGCAAGTCACATCTCCTAAAACTTGCCTCTTTACTGCAAAACACACTCAAACACACTCAGATATTTCCCTCGTTCTCTATTTCTATCGCCTCTTTTCTTGATCTATGAGTATTTCTGGCAATATACCACAGTGAAGTGATCATAAGTAAAGGAATATACACATCTTATCGATCTACGAGTTGATTTATTTATCTATCTATCTATTTATCTTTCTATCTGTCCATTTATCTATTCATTCTGGTGACTATTTGGTGATTTTCTACAGCTTCACAAACTCATGTGGGGTTTAAATAGTGAAGACTGTGGCCATTAATCTTCTGCCCTCCATACACCCTTCCTGATGTCAATAAAATGGTCTTATCTCTCTCTTAGCCCACCACCTCTCTCTCTTTCAGCCCACCACGGACACCCCCTCTCTCTCTCTCTCTTAGCCCACCACCACCTCTCTTTCAGCCCACCACAGACACCTCTCTCTCTCTCTCTCTCTCTCTCTCTCTCTCTCTCTCTCTCTCTCTCTCTCTCAAAACCTCAATTTTTTCTCACATTTCCTTTCTTTAAACCACTAAATAAACTTCACTCTCACTCTTTCTCTTAGCCTTCCACCACAGACACCCCCCTCTCTCTCTCTCTCTCACACACACACACACACACACACACACACAGAGAAAAGATAGAGTGACTAAAATTGGAGGTGGAATAATTGTGTTAAGAGGAAAAGAGTTAGTAGTGTAAAAGTAGTGTAAAATGAAGTGGTGGGTGTGGTGGTGAGTGATGGAAGGCAAGATATCAATATTGTAAGTGTGTATGTACCACCCAAAACAACAAGTGGATGGTCAAATGATCAGTCTAACAGTATGGTGGAAAGCACATTGGAAACAATGACAAATGAAGCTGCAAAGAAAGCAAAAATGGTTCTACTTGGAGATTTCAACTGTAAAGACGTCAATTGGGAAGAATTTGAAGTGGGGAATGGTGGAGAATGGGGTGAGCAGAGCAGCTATTAAATTATGCGGTGGGAAATTTGATGACACAGTGGGTGAGGCATCCAACAAGGGGAAGGAGGGTGATGCCCGTCGAGACTGGACTTGATACTCACAAAGGGAGTCCATCTACAAAATGAGATTGAGCATGAGTGTCCTTTGGGGAAGAGTGATCATGAAGGATTGAAATTTGAGGTCAAGGTGGGATTCACCAAAGATAATGAAGTTGGATACAAGGAGGAATGCCTAAATTATTATGCTAAGGGAAGATACAAGGAGTTGAGAAATGACTTTGGAAATGTGGATTGGTCCCAAATGTACCAGGAAACAAACATGCACTTCAAATATGAAAAATTGATGGAGGCCGCAGAGAAGTTTGTGCCAAAATATATATACTAAGAAAATCTTAAAGGGAGATCAATGGTTTAACAAAACCTGTGACAAGGCAAAAAGGGAGAAGGAAAAGGCATGGGAAAAATACAAACAAGAGGAAGTGGAGAGAGAAGCATATAGGAATGCAAGAAAGAAATATGTTCAAGTGAGAACAACAACAACAACAACAACAACAACAACAACAACAACAATTTCAACAGAGAATTGTGAAAGTGATCCCAAAATGTTTGATAAATTCATTAATGGTAAGTTAGAGAAAAAAGAAAGAGTTGATAAATGAAAGGTTGGAGATTATATATATGAAGATACAAGTGTCATTGTTGAAAAATTGAATGAGGATTTGTGCCAAGTATTCACACAAGAAACACAATTCAATCGACGGTGTTACCTGTGTGTGACAAGATGGATGCAACAAAGAGTCACACTGCAAAAGTTTTGTTGAGTCAATTAGATGTTAACAAGGCAATGGGACCAGAAGAATGTTAAAAGAATGAATGTCAAGAGCAGTTGCTAGATCCAATTTTAGATTTAACAAGAACATTTATCAACACGGGACAGGTGCACCCACCAGTACAATCAATGGAAAAGGGCAAATGTATGTAGTACCAATTTACAAAAGTGGATGTCGCATGGAACCATTGAATTATAGAGCTGTTTCTTTGACCACCATTATGTGTAACATATGTGAACAAGTGATCAAAAGCAAGTGGTGTGACTTCCTGGAAAACAAACAAATACTAAGTGAGAAACAGTTTGCCTTTACAAAAGGGAAATGGTGTGTATCAAATTTGCTATGTTTCTACTCAAGAGTGGTGGATATTTGACAAGAGAGGGATGGATGGGTTGATTGTGTAGACCTACACTTCAAAAAAAGCATTTGATAAAGTACCACATAACAGATTGATGTGGAAGTGAAGTAGTATCGGAGGAATGAGGGCAAATCTGACGGAGTGGATGAGAAATGATTTGACAGGTAGAGAAATGAGGATGGTGGGAGTGAAGGGAGTGAAGTCAGAGTGGAGGAAGGTAACCAGTGGAGTTCCCCAAGGTTCGGTGCTTGGTCCTGATCAATTATTATATAAATGACATGCCAGAGGGAGTGAGAAGTTACTGTAGTATAGGAATATGTTTGCTAACCATAGCCGCAGAGGAGAGTATTGGTAGGATAGAACCAAGAGGTAAAGGGAGGGAAAGGAAAGGGAAGAGGTGGTGGAACAAAGAGAAAGACAAGGCGAGGAAGGAAAGAAGGCAACTGAATAGGAGATGTAGGAGCCTTAGAAGGTACAGACAGAACAGTGAGGTAGAGAGAATAGAGTATGATAGAATGTGGGAAGAGTATAGGAGTAAGCAGCAAGAGGTGAAAGCATTAATCAGGAGGGCCAGAGGGAATGAGGAGAGGAAAATTATTGAGGAACTTAGGAGAAAGGGTGAAGGAGGTAGGGAATGGTATAAATTTTTAAGAGGAGAGGAAGGTAATAAAGTAGACCATGTAGAAGAGTTAGTAGTGAATGGAAGGAGAATTAAGGAAAGGGAGGAAATGATTAGAGAGATAGAAGAGTACTGGAAAGCTATCGGAGGAGTGAATGAGCCAGCTAGGAACTTAGGAAACATCACCCTAGGTAGGAAAATAGAGGAAGGAATGAATGAAGAGATCAGTATGGATGAGATTGAAAGGTATGTAAAGAAATTAAAGAGAGGTAAGGCTCCGGGTATCGATGGGATTCTGAATGAATTTTACAGAGAGGGTGGTCGAGGAGTGATTGAGGGGCTGCATGAGTTGTTTGGAAGGATTTGGAGGGATGAAAGAGTGCCTGCAACCTGGAATGAAAGTAGAGTGACACTTGTACATAAAGGAGGTAGTAAAAGTAGGAAGGAAATTAGGAACTATAGACCAATAGCAGTGTGTGATTCAGTGTGTAAGATATTCTGTGGTGTGTTGAATGAAAGACTGAGTGAAGTGATAGAAAGAAATAGGGTAATGGGTGAGGAACAGAATGGGTTTAGGAAGGATAGAACAGGTGAGGATAACATGTATGTAGTAAATGAAGTGATAGGGAGAGCGAGAAAGGACGGTAGGAAGAAGTATTTAGCTTTTCTAGACATAGAGAAGGCCTATGATAGAGTAGATAGGAGAATGCTGTGCAAGGTATTAGAAAAAGTTGGGGTGAGTGAGAAGATAGTGAGAATCATTAGGATTATGTATGAGAATACAAGAGCGGTGTTTAGTATGGGGGATCTGGTGACTGGATGGGTAAGTAATGAGAGAGGAGTGAGACAAGGCTGTGTTCTTTCCCCTTTACTATTTGGCCTACATGTGGAGGAGATGGCAGCGAGAGTGAGGCGAACAGGACAGTATGGAAGGGATTTTGACGTTAGATTGAGCAGGGAGAAGAGTAAAGTATTAGTAGTAAATGGGGATGCGTTAGACAGGGACAGGACATGGATGGTGGGTGGGGAGGAAATAGGAAGAACAAAGCAGTACAAGTATCTGGCTGGATGAAAGAGGGTGTCAAAGGACCAAGCAGGAAAGAATAGCACGGACTAACCAATGGGTGGGGAGGCTAGGTAGTGTAGCACGGTGCAGGGCAAATAAGTATGAGGTAGTTAGAGGACTATGGAAGGGAGTAGCTATCCCCAGCATCATGTATGGTTTAGAAACAACAGTGTGGACTAGGAAAGACCTGAATAGGCTAGAGGTGCTGCAGAACATGACAGGCAGGATAGCGTTAGGTGCCAACAGGTATGTGGCAGTGGAGGCGATCAGAGGAGATATGGGGTGGAGTACATTTAGGGAAAGGTTAGCTAAGGCAGTGTTGAGGTATTGGGTTACACTGCAGAGGATGGATGGGAGTAAATGGGCAAAAAAGGTGTCCGAATGGAACGTGTATGGACAGTGGGCACAGGAGTCGTTTAATATAGAAATTTGGGTGGGTGAAATGGAATGGTTGTTAAGAGGAGCCATAGGACATGGAAGTGTAGACGCAAATAAGAGAGAAATCAATAGGCGTGTGGAAGAGAAAGGAAAAGCAGAGTGGAGGAGGGGGATGAGTGAGAAGACAACGCTAGAATGGTATCGGAGAAAGGACCGGCCTACGTGTGAAAGTTTTTATGATGGGAGCCGCGGGGGGAACTGCTGTTCAAAGCCAGGACCAAGTCCCTGGAGGTGAACAGCAGGGTGTATAGGTGGAAGAATGGAGGAAGCAAGGTGTGTGAGGTATGCGAGAGGGGTGTGGATGAGACAGTAGAATACTTGATACTGGAGTGTGCAAGAGACAGGATGTTAGGTGTAGTGACAGAAGAGATAGGAGTAGAAGCATGTAGTGAGATGAGAGAGAGGAATGCTAGGGAATGGATGGAGTACCTGGTGGGGCTGTGTGTTGAGAAACAGGTAAGTGGTCGGGTGATTGAGGGTGTGAAAGATTTCTTAGAGAGTGCCTGGAGGGAACGTATGAGAATGATTGAAAGGCAGGGACAGTGTTGCCATGTACTCAATGTTATCTTTGTGGTTAACATGGAAACCTTACCTAGCCTAACCTAATTTGATCCTAACATTAATCTAACCTAACCTAATTCAGCCTGACCTCACCTAACCCAACCCAACCCAACCCCAATGACTGGAAGGGGGGGATGCGTAACACTACCTGACACTGCCCACAGCCAGACTGGTAGCCTGGCAGGGTGGGGCAGGGCGGGGCGCCTCACCCTTCCTTTAGGTTTCACAATACATATATGAAAACAAATGAAGTGACCTGTGCAAAACAAACAACAAGGGAACAAGGGTAACATGACAAATGAAGGCCGCTGAAAAGAAATGGTTACATATTTCAACAAGTAACGCTATCCTTGCAAAACAAGTCACTTAATCATTGTACAGTACACTATGTTGGAACACTCTCCGCTGTTTTCTTCAAAGCTTGACAACAAAACTAATTTCAAAATTATATTCATTATTAATTATTAATTTTGGTTAAAATACACGTTTACAACACTACAGTGTATTGATGGAGTGATGTCATCATTGTAATAAATGTTATAATGCAGCAAATCTTAATTACATTATATAATTAGGTGAACATTGAAACATTGAAACATTTTATTATCCCTTGAAGAAATACAATTCTATATAGTGAGAATACAGTATAGGTATTATATAGGTACCTATACTGTATTAGATCACTCATTTTGATTTGATTTATTTTGACATTTTCAATGAATTTACAGATAAAATAAAGTCCTTCAATATTTCCTGGAGTGTTAGGAATCTTCCTTTACAGCTTTACAAGCCAAGACACGCCCATCACGCCCACACCCTGCCACGCCCATCACAGCCTGGCCACCCACTGGCCCACTCACTCACAGACGCCCTCCAACACCCACTAACACAGGCTTCACTCTGATACAAGTATTGAAGTGGTATAAGGGTTTGAACAAAGGGGACATAATGTAGTTCTTAGGATCAGTAGTGGGGACACAACCAGAAATAATGGGTTTAAACTTGAAAAATTCAGGTTGAGGAAAGAAATGGGAAGAAACTGGTTTTTCAAGCAGAGTGGTTGATGAGTGGAGCGGTCTCAGTGGTCATGTAGTGAGGGGATTAGGTGCAGTGAGGTGAGGAGAGGTTAGGTGAGGAAGGGAGGGTGATTTGTGGTGCCATTTGATTCATTTTACATTATTATTATTGTTTTATTTTCTATGTATGTGATAATAATCCTGTTTCATTATTTCAGATTGTGTTAAGATATGGAAAACACAAACCAAGGCAACAAGAGGAGGAGGAGGAGGAGGAGGAGGAGGAGGAAGAGGAAGATAAGAAGAGGAAAAGAAGAAAGAAGGAATGAAGACAAAAAATAAAAGGTCAAATAAGGTGTTGATAATGCAGAAAACTTGTTAACATGTCACTAGAATCACAGAAACACACTTCAAAACCCATGTCAC
>NC_059265.1:6314835-6321891 GCF_017591435.1 Portunus trituberculatus
GAGAGAGAGAGAGAGAGAGAGAGAGAGAGAGAGAGAGAGAGAGAGAGAGATCAACATGTACTTACAATGGTGACGCTGCGTCCTGACACACACATAGGCCTACTGGCGCTGACACACAGGTCTATGTGAGTAATCCTCGGTGTCACATCACTCCCCACCCCCAACACACAGAGACCCTGATACCCCAACACACAGGGTGCCACTTTTCTGATAGGCCTACCCCATAGGCCACTTTTCCTACCCCAGGGTGCCACTTTTCTGATAGGCCTA
This sequence comes from Portunus trituberculatus, assembly GCF_017591435.1. Taxonomy (NCBI): domain Eukaryota; kingdom Metazoa; phylum Arthropoda; class Malacostraca; order Decapoda; family Portunidae; genus Portunus; species Portunus trituberculatus. The sequence continues at coordinate 6,315,106 of NC_059265.1, forward strand.
CCCCAGGGTGCCACTTTTCTGATAGGCCTACCCCAGGGTGCCACTTTTCTGATAGGCCTACCCCAGGGTGCCACTTTTCTGATAGGCCTACCCCAGGGTGCCACTTTTCTGATAGGCCTACCCCAGGGTGCCACTTTTCTGATAGGCCTACCCCAGGGTGCCACTTTTCTGATAGGCCTACCCCAGGGTGGCACTTTTCTTGACTTGAGCGACGTTTTGTCACTTTGCACAATTGTGGCGGCTTGGTTTGGCGGGAAAGTGAGCGTGGTGTGTCCTGTGTCATGTGTCGTGTGTCATGTGTCTGGCGCGGCGTGTCATGTGTCGTGTGAACACTGCAACACTCTCACAACACTGTGTTACTACACACATCCCAGCAAAGTGCCTTAAATCCACGCTAGAGTGTCGGGGCGCGGCACAGCATGCCCCACCACTGCACACACCCACACAAACTAAAGGGGCGCGGGGCGCGGGGCGGGGCACCGTGTCGTTCCTTTAGGCTTCATAATATATCAAAATCAAACCACACCAGCGAGACAAGTAACAAAAACAAAACGACAAATTAAGAGGTATGAGAATCACTAATTACACACACAAACAAACAATGGCGTCCTTGGAAAACAAACAAATAATATTAATGATAATATCTGAAGGGTGAGCGGCGCGGCGCTTTGTCGCGCGCTTGGCGCCAACACAGATTTCAAAATTATATTCATTAATAATTATTAATTTGCGTCAAAATACTCGTTCACAAACAACACTGTAGTGACGGAGTGGTGTCATCAGCGCAATAAACCTTATAAAACAAATCTTTATAATACATTACATAAATATTACAACAAATATTTGTAATACATTACATAAATATTACAACAAATGTTTGTAATACATTACATAAATATTACAACAAATGTTTATAATACATTACACAAATCTTAGCAACAGTAGGCTAGCAATTCATTTTATTTCATTTTTCTTGATCTGTTTCACTATTTCTATAATTTTACTGTTAACAAGATCATTAATTTTTATAATTTTACAGCCTAACAAGATCATTAATTATTTCCTTCATTGCTGGGAACCTTCCTTTACCTGGTTGGACGTAAAATTCAAAAGTACGCCTAGTGGGTTGGACGTAAAATTCACACGAAAAACTAGGATATTGTTGAATTTTGTAAGATTTCAGTACAGTATGGTGTGTTTATATAGAAGTCAAGTATTATATCACTGCCATTTCTTAAGTATACTGTTTCAAACTAATATATCTTGTTTGATGTTTTGTTATACGTTTTATCTAGTCATATCATACAACAAAAACGACTATAAAGTGATATAGAGGGACAAAAATTTTATTAAAGAGCGAAGAATTATGAGAAGAAGTCATTACGAAAAGATTGACTCAAAGCGAGAAGGTAAAATCAATAAACGACAGAAATTTATAGACGACAGAAGAGTGACGGTATTATAAGAACATCGCTATTATGGTATCAAGGACATTTAATATATATTTTAATTCCTATTTATATATGTTGAACTCCTTTCCCGTGCTGTGGGTGGAGTGGGCGGCGTGTGTGGGCGGCGTTGAAATAGGTGATATAAGATTTTGGTGTGTTCGTGTCTTATTTCAGTCCAGCGGCGTTGAAATAGGTGATATAAGATTTTGGTGTGTTCTGTTCTGTCTTATTTCAGTCCAGCTGGTCTATCCCAGTGCATCCCAGCCTCCCAGTGCCTCCCAGCCTCCCAGCCTCTCCCAGCCTCCCAGTGTCTCCCAGCCTCTCCCAGTGCCTCCCAGCCTCTCCCAGTGCCTCCCAGCCTCCTCCCAGTGCCTCCCAGCCTCCCCTCTAGTGCCCCCAGTGTCTCCCAGCCTCCCAGTGCCTCCCAGCCTCTCCCAGTGTCCCAGCCTCCCAGCCTCCCAGCCTCCCAGTGCCATCCCAGCCTCTCCCAGTGCCTCCCAGCCTCCCAGTGCCTCCCAGCCCTCCCAGTGCCTCCCAGTGCTCTCCCAGTGCCTCCCAGCCTCTCCCAGTGCCTCCCAGCCTCTCCCAGTGCCTCCCAGCCTCTCCCAGTGCCTCCCAGCCTCCCAGTGCCTCCCAGCCTCTCCCAGTGCCTCCCAGCCTCTCCCAGTGCATCCCAGCCTCCCAGTGCCTCCCTCTCCCAGTGCCTCCCAGCCTCTCCCAGTGCCTCCCAACCTCTCCCAGTGCCTCCCAACCTCTCCCAGTGCATCCCAGCCTCTCCCAGTGCCTCCCAGCCTCTCCCAGTGCCTCCCAGCCTCTCCCAGTGCCTCCCAGCCTCTCCCAGTGCCTCCCAGCCTCTCCCAGTGCCTCCCAGCCTCTCCCAGTGCCTCCCAGCCTCTCCAGTGCCTCCCAGCCTCTCCCAGTGCCTCCCAGCCTCTCCCAGTGCCTCCCAGCCTCTCCCAGTGCCTCCCAACCTCTCCCAGTGCCTCCCAGCCTCTCCCAGTGTCTCCCAGCCTCTCCCAGTGCCTCCCAGCCTCTCCCAGTGCCTCCCAGCCTCTCCCAGTGCCTCCCAGCCTCTCCCAGTGCCTCCCAGCCTCTCCCAGTGCCTCCCAGCCTCTCCCAGTGCCTCCCAGCCTCTCCCAGTCCCAGCCTCTCCCAGTGCCTCCCAGCCTCTCCCAGTGCCTCCCATCCTCTCCCAGTGCCTCCCATCCTCTCCCAGTGCATCCCATCCTCTCCCAGTGCCTCCCAGCCTCTCCCAGTGCCTCCCAGCCTCTCCCAGTGCATCCCAGCCTCTCCCAGTGCCTCCCAGCCTCTCCCAGTGCCTCCCAACCTCTCCCAGTGCCTCCCAGCCTCTCCCAGTGCCTCCCAGCCTCTCCCAGTGCCTCCCAGCCTCTCCCAGTGCCTCCCAGCCTCCCAGTGCCTCCCACCTCTCCCAGTGCCTCCCAGCCTCTCCCAGTGCCTCCCAGCCTCTCCCAGTGCCTCCCAGCCTCTCCCAGTGCCTCCCAGCCTCTCCCAGTGCCTCCCAGCCTCTCCCAGTGCCTCCCAGCCTCTCCCAGTGCCTCCCAGCCTCTCCCAGTGCCTCCCAGCCTCTCCCAGTGCCTCCCAGCCTCTCCCAGTGCCTCCCAGCTCTCCCAGTGCCTCCCAGCCTCTCCCAGTGCCTCCCAGCCTCTCCCAGTCACCACTACACAGCCAACAGTCTGTGCTCCCATTTGAAAATGTTTTCCTGTCTCTCCCAGTGTTTGTTGTACATCTCCCAGTGCTGATCCCATGTCATTAGTGTCTCCCATCTTGCCCTCCAGTCTCCTTCCTGTGTTCTTTCCCAGCCTCTCCCAGTGCATCCCAGCCTCTCCCAGTGTGTCCCAGTTCTCATTATGCTTCCCATACCTCCTTTGTTTCATTTTGTATGCTTCCTCTCCCAGTGTTAATTCTCTCAGATCTTTTAGCTCCTGTCCCATCCATCTCCCTTGCCTGCTCTCCACCAACTCTTCTGCTACCCTTCTCACCCAGTCTTTTCCTTCCACCAGTAGATATCTGAGATATTTTACCTGCCCTTCCCTCACTCTTCAACTCACACTACGTAGATGCTCCAACTTCCCCTCAGGGTTGCTATAGGTGTATAGCTTGGTGCTCCTAAAATTTGCCAGAAAACCCCATTTTCTATCCTCTGCAGCTTACTAATTTCCATTTCATTAAGGTCTATAATGGTACTTCCATACAAAATGGAGGGAAGTGCCACACTCTTCCAAAAAGTTTTTCCAATGAGTAGTTTTGAGCAACTTGTCGCTATTACGCTCCTCGTCATATTGGCCAGCTTTCTCGCCTTTGTTAACATTTCCTCCTTCTGCACTGTGAACCAATTAATGCTGTCATTGATAGTGCTTCAGAAATATCTAAATCTATCTTTTCCTTCTATATTTTCAATATTTTCTGGTCTTACCTTCATGTTAAATATTATTATTCTACTTTTCTCTTTGTTTATTTCTAACCCAAATTCTTTTCCTATCTCCTCCATTTTCTTTATTACGTGTTTGGTATCCTCCACACTGCTGGTTAACAACATTCCATGGTCAGCGAAGAAAAGATATGTTATATTAAACTCCTCGTCCCTGTAGCCTTTGTTTAAATCTTGTATTTGTTGCATTATTTTCAAAGTAATCAGTTTGAAAAGAGTGGTAGACACTGTGCATCCCTGCCTTATTCCGCTTGTCACGTCTGTTCCAAGCTTTTCTTCCTCTACTAGGTCAATTTTGGTCTTATCATTGTTATATACATTGGCTATTCAATTAATACATTTTGGGTGTATTTTAGTTTCCATCAGGACTTGTATTAATTTCTCCCTCTTTATGCTTTGGCAAAATCAATTGAATCAATTAACGTTTTTTCATCTTGAAAGATTTTTGTATGCAGTATTTTAGAACAAAAATGTTATTTTCAATTGTACTACGTTCTGTGAAACCTCCTTGCGTTTGTTTCCCTAAGCTGTTCTTTGTTATGTGATCTTCTAAGCTATCTCTTATGATTGACATCATTAGTTTATACCCAACGTTAGTTAATGCAATAGGTCTCAAATCCTTGGCTTTTGGGCATCTTGTTTTGGGGATCATCACTGTCCTTGATTCTTTCCAGCTTGGTGGTACATGGCCTGACTCTAATGTACTTTTCATTCCCTTTGCTAATATTTCCTTTAATACTGTGCTATTTCCTATCTCCTTGTACATTTGTCCTTTAATATTATCTGTCCCCACAGCTCGTTTGCTCTTCATTTTCCCAGACACCTCGCCACTCTTTCCTCTGTGATAATGTTCTGTTGTAATTGCACCTCTCCTCCTGTCACCCTTCTTGCCATGTCGATGTGTTCCCATACCTCCACTGCACAAGTCTGTATATATTGCATTTGTGTCCCTTGTTCATCAACTGCGTTCAGCCTAACTGATCGTTTCTCTTCTATGTCTTTGATCATGTTCTCATACTCCTCTCTCTTCCTCACATTCCACATTTCTTCAATATTGTTTTCATATTTTCTATATATGTTGCTCCACAATTTCTTTACCTCCTCCCCGCCACCTTCTCCTGCTCCAGTTGTACCCCATCTTCTCCATAGATTTTAGGGATTTTTCTCCTTGATCTTTTCCCTTTTAGCTTCTTAATGTACTCCCACATCTTCTTTCCTCCATCCTTGCTTTCCTTCATTTCTTTGACTGTTTCTCTTCTTGTTTACAGATCTCCTTTTTATTAGCACATGTACCCTTTCTTTTTGCTTTGGGTATAACTCCTTCCACCTTTCCTCTCTTCTTCATTTGTTGTTGCATTTCTCCTCCTCCTTTCTTTGATTTCTTTCCTAATTACATCATTTATCCATACAGGCTCTGTGTTCTTGCTATTCTTTTCTCCTCTTCTCCTATATTTTCCTTTTAGCACCTTCTCTTTATTAGTGACTCCAATTTTTCAATGTTCTCCACTTCCTTATTTAGCGCCTGGCTTTCCATGCACACCCAAAATCTTTCTAAGGAATTATTGTCTGTTTTATAATACTCCTTCACAACCCACTCTTTTCTCTCACATTTTTTCTTCTTCTCTTTTATTATTAGCTCCACTTCAATTGGATTGTGGTCTGACATGTCAAAAATGTCCTTCTCCTCATCTATATGCATGCTCTTGAATTTCCTATAGACTTGATTTGTTGCCAGTACATAATCAATAACACTCCTTTGTTCATTTCTGCTCCATGTGAACTCTCCTCCTGTGCATTTGCAATCATCATTTAACATTATCAATTCCAAAATGATTTCTCCATTTGTATTCACCTTCTGCTCCCCTTTGAAGCCCACATGTCCATTAAAGTCACCCATGACTAAGAGCGGGTGAGAGTTTCCATTTATTATCCTTTCCATTTGTAGCTTAATATTATTATTTCTGGGTGGATCGTTAACACTCAGGTAAACCACTACTAGTCTCATCTCCCATCCTCTCATTTTCCCTTTTGTGTGCAATATATCCGGACATTTTGTTGGTATCTTCTCTAGGTCTACTCCTGTATCCTTCCTATATAGCACCATTAGTCCTCCTCCCTTTCTATCTTGCTCCTCTCTCATATTATCTACTATCACACAGTTATCACTGAAGTTTATATCTCTTAGCTTCTTCTGGGTCTCTGTTAAGCAAACTATACTATCATCACTCACTAACTCTTCTACTTCTTTTGCTTTAGTTTGTGTTAGCCCTTGTATATTTATTACACTCATTTTGACACTCTTTTCGCTGATTTCTTTGTCCCGTACACCTGTATTTCAGTCCCCACCAGTGCCTTCTCCTACTCTCACAATTTTTCCCCTCTGTATTTTCCACTGGCCTCCTTGTCTTCTTTTGTCTTGCAACTTTTCCTTTAGCATTGCGTCTTGTTCTCTCTCTTTCTTAGTTTTGTCAGGGGCAATCCTGATTTGACTTATGTCTTCCTCATGACAGTCTCTCAGCTGTCTGCCCCTCTTCACCACCTCCCATTTATCATATACATCACGCAGACATACATACTATTAGGGGCCTCTCACTCCTCTCACTTTCATTCCCATTCTGTACACCTCCACCTGTGCTCCTTCCACCCATAACTTCTCATGAAATACATGCTCACAGACTTCTCTGTCCTCCTTTTCTCTCTCCCAGTCCATCCCAGCCTCTCCCAGTCCATCCCAGTGTGTGTGTGTAAATAATAATAATAATAATATGGTTTATTAGTAATTGTACTTTGAAATGATTTTGTACACTTTGGTATGAAAGGCCTTTTACTTAGGAAGCTGGGGCATTTAATTGCTTTAATGGGTTGGGATGTAATTTGATTTGTTTT
>NC_059265.1:6322391-6332391 GCF_017591435.1 Portunus trituberculatus
ATGGAAAGTTTTCAGGATAACTATTTAGTGCAGATGGTAGATAAACCTACTAGGGGGAGGAAGGTTTTAGACATAGTACTAACAAATATTGAGCATTGTTTAAAGGAAGTTGAGGTAGGAGACTTTAGCAAACAGTGACCATCATATAATTAGATTTATCATTAATTCCAGTAGGGATAATATAGTGAATAAGACTAGAGTCCCAAACTATCAGAAAGGCAATTATGGTAGGTTACGTCAGTTATTAGGAGAGGTAAACTGGGAAGATAGTTTTGGAAATAAAACTGCACAGGAGATGTGGGATATTTTTAAGGTTGTAGTAAAGGGTATAGTGATGCAGTGTATCCCTTACAAAGATATAAGGCAGAGAAACAGGAAGCCATTATGGTGGACTCATGAGATAGGTAGCCAGATCAGAGAGAAGAAGAGGGCATACAGAGAGTTGCAGAAAAGTGGGAAGATGTAGATTTGATTAGGTACAGACAGGTCAGAGATGATTTGAGTAAGGTTATAAAAAAAGTAAAAGGCAGGCAGAGATAAAACTAGCTAGAGCTGGGAGTAAAGATCCCAAAAATTATATAGTTATTACAAGGTCAGTGATAAAAGAAATAAGGATAGGATTGGACCACTCAGAAAAGATGGTGTAGTACTGGATCAAAATGAAGACATAGTAGAATTATTGAATGAACAATTTTCTTCAGTATTTACTAGCGAAAGAATAGGAAATCCTGTTACAAACAGTGCGACGAGTAGTTTAAGAGCTTTAGAAAATATTGATATAAAACCGGGAATTATTAGGAAATTTATTCTTGAACTAGACGATAGGAAAGCCAGTGGTCCTGATGAGCTACATGCCAGAGTACTTAGGGAGGGTGTAGACAGTATTTCTGAAGCACTTAAGTTAATCTTTGAAAGATCACTTAGGTTTGCTGAGATACCTCAGGACTGGAAGTTAGCTAATGTTACTCCAATATTTAAAAAGGTAGGAAGGATGATGCGAATAATTATAGACCGATCAGTTTAACTAGTATAGTATGTAAGATACTAGAGAAAATCATTAAGGGTAGTATTTGGGAGCATTTAAATGAGAATAGATTAATTAGAGATACCCAACATGGCTTTAGATCAGGGAGGTCCTGTCTTACAAATTTGCTCGATATCTTAGAATATATTACCAAGGAGTTAGATGATGGAAATAGCATAGATGTTATATATCTAGATTTTAGCAAGGCGTTTGATAAGGTACCGCATAGGAGGCTAGTGTACAAATTGAGACTACATGGGATAGGGGTAGGTTAGTTGATTGGATTAGTGAATGGCTTTCTGATAGGAAACAGAGAGTAGTATTAAATGGGGCAATGTCTGAGTGGAAGGAAGTGGTTAGTGGGGTACCCCAAGGATCAGTGCTAGGACCTCTTCTTTTCTTGGTGTACATTAACGATTTAGATATAGGAATTAGTAGCAAAGTATCAAAGTTTGCAGATGATACTAAGATAGCATGTGCAGTACAGGGTGAAAAGGACAATTACAGAATACAACGAGACCTGGACAGGCTGATAGCATGGGCAGACAGGTGGCAGATGGAGTTTAATTCTGATAAGTGTCAGGTTATGCATTTAGGTAAAGACAACACAAACTTTAACTATGAGATGGAGGGATGTTGGCTAGAGGCAGTAGAGGAAGGAAAGGATTTAGGAGTAGTGATAGACAGGACTATGAAATTTTCAAAGCAATGTTTAGAAGCAAGAAATAGGGCAAATAGGATCCTGGGTTTTATAAATAGAAATGTTAGTTATAAAAGTAAGGAAGTGGTGCGTAGCTTATATAATTCCTATGTTAGGCCCCATTTAGAGTATTGCATACAGGCCTGGTCACCCCACTATAGGCAGGATATCAACATGTTAGAAGCAGTTCAGAGAAGAGCAACTAGGATGATACCAGCATTAAAGCGCCTGGAGTATAGAGATAGATTAAAGGAATTAAACATGTTTTCATTTGAGAGGAGATGTATAAGAGGGGATATGATAGAGTTATTTAAAATGTTCTCAGATACAAACTACATAGATGTGAGATCTTTCTTTACCTTAGAGGAGGAAATAGGACTAGAAATCATGGCAGGAAGATTAGAAAGCAAGGCTGCAGGTTAGATATAAGAAAATATTTCTTTAGTCATAGAGTGGTAGACTTCTGGAATGCATTGCCAGAGACGGTTGTAAATAGCACTAGTTTGACAATGTTTAAAAACAGATTAGATAAGCACTTAAATTTATTAGATTTATAATTATGTATAGCACTGCATGATAGTTTTTATAAGAAATTTACTATAGTTAAATAAGACATGATCCCCATGTATGGGGACCACAAATTGTAGAGGATTTCGCTGCAGGACTTAGCCCTGTTAATGGGCCAAATATTTAGAATTAGTATATAATGTATTGTGTACTTGTAAGTGTATCTTTAAGTACTGATGACGAGGTCGCTGTGCGACTGATACAGGATAACCTAGATGGGCCCTGGTGGCCCTTTGTTATCCTATTATTTATGTTATGTTATGTTAAAACACACTCAGAACACCTTGCAACACCTCAAAACGCACTAGAAACACACAAAAATGACGCAAAACACACTCAAAATGCCCCCAAACACACCCAAAACTTTTACCAATCGCCTTCCTCAACACCTGGGCACAAGTCACACTGTTTTCACTCTCACTTGTAAAGGTAACCCAAGAAATAAGTGAACGGCCTCAAACGTACCTCATACATGAACGGAGGACGCTGTGGAGGGTTGTGGTGTACGCTGACACCGTGTACTGCTGTCTCACTCATTGCTTGGTGCTCCTAAACACTGCACACTTATGTCTGTGTGTGTTACTTGGTGTTTGAGTGTGTTTACGAGTGTTTGGGGGCATGTTTGTCTGTGTGTGTGTGTGTGTGGCAAGACTGAGGACTAACACTAAACACCACCACGGGTATGAGTGTTTGTGGGTGTGTTTGGCTGTGTTTACGAGTGTTTGAGGTATATAAGTGTATGTATGGCTGTGTTTGAGGTATATGAGTGTATGTATGGCTGTGTTTACGAGTGTTTGAGGTATATAAGTGTGTTTTTAAGTATGTGTGGGTGTGTATGGGTGTGTGTATGGGTGTATGGCAAGATAAGACACACCACCACCACCAACAACAACAACACAACTGGTCCTCCCGGTTGACGTGTAGGGGCGGGTGTGTTTGTGATGATCCTTAGTATAAATGTGTATAATAACTTACTAAATCTATTATTAATGAGACACTACTTCTATAAATTGCACATATTGATTTATTCTTTATTTTCATCCTTTCTTTTCGTTGTATTGCCCTGCTGTGGTTATAGAAAGGCAGTATACATGAAACAGCTTCTACGTTTACAGGGAGTGTTTTGATATAGCGCGGGAAAAGGAAAGAGAAATCGAGATATTTGAAAGGTATATCGGGAAGAAGTGACCACGGCTATGAAATGTCAGACTGGTGACTGCATTGTGACACATGTTTGGCTGAAGGAAGCAAGTCACATCTCCTAAAACTTGCCTCTTTACTGCAAAACACACTCAGAACACACTCAGATATTTCCCTCGTTCTCTATTTCTATCGCCTCTTTTCTTGATCTATGAGTATTTCTGGCAATATACCACAGTGAAGTGATCATAAGTAAAGGAATATACACATCTTATCGATCTACGAGTTGATTTATTTATCTATCTATCTATTTATCTTTCTATCTGTCCATTTATCTATTCATTCTGGTGACTATTTGGTGATTTTCTACAGCTTCACAAACTCATGTGGGGGTTTAAATAGTGAAGACTGTGGCCATTAATCTTCTGCCCTCCATACACCCTTCCTGATGTCAATAAAATGGTCTTATCTCTCTCCCTTAGCCCACCACCTCTCTCTCTCTTTCAGCCCACCACCTCTCTCTCTCTTTCAGCCCACCACGGACACCCTCTCTCTCTCTCTCTCCCACCACCACCTCTCTTTCAGCCCACCACAGACACTCTCTCTCTCTCTCTCTCTCTCTCTCAAAACCTCAATTTTTTCTCACATTTCCTTTCTTTAAACCACTAAATAAACTCTCTCTCACTCTTTCTCTTAGCCTACCACCACAGACCTCTCTCTCTCTCTCTCTCTCTCTCTCACACACACACACACACACAGAGAAAAGATAGAGTGACTAAAATTGGAGGTGGAATAATTGTGTTAAGAGGAAAAGAGTTAGTAGTGTAAAAGTAGTGTAAAATGAAGTGGTGGGTGTGGTGGTGAGTGATGGAAGGCAAGATATCAATATTGTAAGTGTGTATGTACCACCCAAAACAACAAGTGGATGGTCAAATGATCAGTCTAACAGTATGGTGGAAAGCACATTGGAAACAATGACAAATGAAGCTGCAAAGAAAGCAAAAATGGTTCTACTTGGAGATTTCAACTGTAAAGACGTCAATTGGGAAGAATTTGAAGTGGGGAATGGTGGAGAATGGGGTGAGCAGAGCAGCTATTAAATTATGCGGTGGGAAATTTGATGACACAGTGGGTGAGGCATCCAACAAGGGGAAGGAGGGGTGATGCCCCGTCGAGACTGGACTTGATACTCACAAAGGGAGTCCATCTACAAAATGAGATTGAGCATGAGTGTCCTTTGGGAAGAGTGATCATGAAGGATTGAAATTTGAGGTCAAGGTGGGATTCACCAAAGATAATGAAGTTGGATACAAGGAGGAATGCCTAAATTATTATGCTAAGGGAAGATACAAGGAGTTGAGAAATGACTTTGGAAATGTGGATTGGTCCCAAATGTACCAGGAAACAAACATGCACTTCAAATATGAAAAATTGATGGAGGCCGCAGAGAAGTTTGTGCCAAAATATATATACTAAGAAAATCTTAAAGGAGATCAATGGTATGTATGTATGTATGTATGTATGTATAGCTTCCCGTATCGGAGCATTGATGCATGGAACAAACTGAGCGTGGATGTGGTGTGTGTGGCGACTGTCACTCAAATGAACCACAAATTGGACCAGTGTGGACAAACAGACAGGACATACACACCTACGGCTTGACACACACACACACACACACACACACACATTATCATTATACAAGTGTTTTCCTTTACAAATTAATTGATGGTGCGAGTTGGTGCCATTAAAATACAGATGTTAATGGAGTAATCTTTTAATGGCTTCACTGTATATATGGACAGGGATGTTGATTATTATTATTATTATTGTTGTTATTGCTGTTTGTTTGGGTTAATATATATACAATGGTTTATTTGTGAGAGAGAGAGAGAGAGAGAGAGAGAGAGAGAGAGAGAGAGAGAGAGAGAGAGAGAGAGAGAGAGAGAGAGAGAGAGAGAGAGAGAGAGAGAGAGAGAGAGAGAGAGAGAGAGAGAGAGAGAGAGAGAGAGAGAGAGAGAGAGAGAGAGAGAGAGAGAGAGAGAGAGAGAGAGAGAGAGAGAGAGAGAGAGAGAGAGAGAGAGAGAGAGAGAGAGAGAGAGAGAAGAACCCAGAACACCCCGAGACCCTTACTCATTATAATCAACATAAACGTGCACCACTTCACCAGTATATTTTCTTTGTGATGGCAGATAATAAAATCTGGAGTCACATCTTATCCTCATGGCCCCATAGAGATCCTCAAGGCAGCGTTTTGAATGGGGTCAAGCTTGAGGAGGTTGGAGTAGGCAGCTGACCCATAGAAGCAGCTGGCATACTGCATTTTGGCCCTGATGGTGGTCTTATAGTAGTGGAGGAGCAGGTCACGACTGGCTCCCCAGCGGATGCCAGTTATTCGCTTCATCACATCGAGGCGTTTGTTGCAGGAGGTGCGGAGGTAACTGATGTGATTTACCCAGGAGAGGCGAGGGCCATCTAGCCGCAGTCCGAGGAGGGTGTGTGAGGTTGAGTATGGAACAGCCTCTCCACTTAAGTTGACGGTAGGTGAAGTGCAGAAGGTTTCTTGAATGGGTGACCGTGACAGAGAGATTGTGTGAGATGAGGGTAAAGAGGCAGGAGTGTGAAAGGAGTGACTGACGAGAAAGAAAGGGTGTCTGAGGATAGGATGTGTGAATGTGAGAGGATGGGATGTTGGAAAAATGGAAGACCTCAGCAGGAAATGAATGTATGGAATGTAGAGGTAGTCTGTGTAACTGAAACCCAGCTAGAGAGAGTAGAACTGGAGGCAGAGAGTTTTAGAATGATAGGTAAAGGTAGGAGTAAGCAGCAGAGGAAGGGGGGAGAGGTTGGAGTAATGGTAAGATTAGATGCAGGCGTGGACATAGAGGAGATAGACGTAGGGAGTGTGAGATGAGTGAGGATGTTATGGCAGTGAGATTAGAGTATAAGGTAGGTAGGGACAGAGAGAAAATAATATTAATTGTGTGCTACATGACCGTTGAAAGAGCAGAAGCGAGAGCTGAGAATGAAAGAAAATATAGGATTGTTGAAAGGCTGGTACAAGAGAATAAGAATGAAAGAGTAATTGTGATGGGGGACATGAATGGTCATATAGGAGTATTGGGTGAGGAAGTAAATGGAATGGACAATTGCTATTACATTTTGTGGAGAGGAATGAGCTTGAGATTTTGAATGTGACCATGGCAGAGGGTAGAGTGACATGGCGTGGAAAGGAAAGTGAATCTGTCATTGACTACATGGTGCTTAGCGACAAAGCGAGGGAACGAGTGAAAGGCATGTGGGTGGATGAGGAGAGAAAGATTGATGCAGCAAGTGACCATAATGTTATGGTATTGGAGTATGAGTGTGTGAAGGAGAAGGTGAAAGGGTCTACACAGGGGAAGAGAAGGTGGAAAGTTAGAGAGGCAGACTGGGATAGTTTTAGAGAAGCAATAGAGAAGATGGAATGGAAGACTGGTGAGAATGGGCCACAGACAGAGAGAGAGTGGATGAGTGTAATAGGGGTTTAGTTAGGAAACTAACCATAGCCGCAGAGGAGAGTATTGGTAGGATAGAACCAAGAGGTAAAGGGAGGGAAAGGAAAGGGAAGAGGTGGTGGAACAAAGAGAAAGACAAGGCGAGGAAGGAAAGAAGGCAACTGAATAGGAGATGTAGGAGCCTTAGAAGGTACAGACAGAACAGTGAGGTAGAGAGAATAGAGTATGATAGAATGTGGGAAGAGTATAGGAGTAAGCAGCAAGAGGTGAAAGCATTAATCAGGAGGGCCAGAGGGAATGAGGAGAGGAAAATTATTGAGGAACTTAGGAGAAAGGGTGAAGGAGGTAGGGAATGGTATAAATTTTTAAGAGGAGAGGAAGGTAATAAAGTAGACCATGTAGAAGAGTTAGTAGTGAATGGAAGGAGAATTAAGGAAAGGGAGGAAATGATTAGAGAGATAGAAGAGTACTGGAAAGCTATCGGAGGAGTGAATGAGCCAGCTAGGAACTTAGGAAACATCACCCTAGGTAGGAAAATAGAGGAAGGAATGAATGAAGAGATCAGTATGGATGAGATTGAGAGGTATGTAAAGAAATTAAAGAGAGGTAAGGCTCCGGGTATCGATGGGATTCTGAATGAATTTTACAGAGAGGGTGGTCGAGGAGTGATTGAGGGGCTGCATGAGTTGTTTGGAAGGATTTGGAGGGATGAAAGAGTGCCTGCAACCTGGAATGAAAGTAGAGTGACACTTGTACATAAAGGAGGTAGTAAAAGTAGGAAGGAAATTAGGAACTATAGACCAATAGCAGTGTGTGATTCAGTGTGTAAGATATTCTGTGGTGTGTTGAATGAAAGACTGAGTGAAGTGATAGAAAGAAATAGGGTAATGGGTGAGGAACAGAATGGGTTTAGGAAGGATAGAACAGGTGAGGATAACATGTATGTAGTAAATGAAGTGATAGGGAGAGCGAGAAAGGACGGTAGGAAGAAGTATTTAGCTTTTCTAGACATAGAGAAGGCCTATGATAGAGTAGATAGGAGAATGCTGTGCAAGGTATTAGAAAAGTTGGGGTGAGTGAGAAGATAGTGAGAATCATTAGGATTATGTATGAGAATACAAGAGCGGTGTTTAGTATGGGGGATCTGGTGACTGGATGGGTAAGTAATGAGAGAGGTGTGAGACAAGGCTGTGTTCTTTCCCCTTTACTATTTGGCCTACATGTGGAGGAGATGGCAGAGAGTGAGGCGAACAGGACAGTATGGAAGGGATTTTGACGTTAGATTGAGCAGGGAGAAGAGTAAAGTATTAGTAGTAAATGGGGATGCGTTAGACAGGGACAGGACATGGATGGTGGGTGGGGAGGAAATAGGAAGAACAAAGCAGTACAAGTATCTGGCTGGATGAAAGAGGGTGTCAAAGGACCAAGCAGGAAAGAATAGCACGGACTAACCAATGGGTGGGGAGGCTAGGTAGTGTAGCACGGTGCAGGGCAAATAAGTATGAGGTAGTTAGAGGACTATGGAAGGGAGTAGCTATCCCCAGCATCATGTATGGTTTAGAAACAACAGTGTGGACTAGGAAAGACCTGAATAGGCTAGAGGTGCTGCAGAACATGACAGGCAGGATAGCGTTAGGTGCCAACAGGTATGTGGCAGTGGAGGCGATCAGAGGAGATATGGGGTGGAGTACATTTAGGGAAAGGTTAGCTAAGGCAGTGTTGAGGTATTGGGTTACACTGCAGAGGATGGATGGGAGTAAATGGGCAAAAAAGGTGTCCGAATGGAACGTGTATGGACAGTGGGCACAGGAGTCGTTTAATATAGAAATTTGGGTGGGTGAAATGGAATGGTTGTTAAGAGGAGCCATAGGACATGGAAGTGTAGACGCAAATAAGAGAGAAATCAATAGGCGTGTGGAAGAGAAAGGAAAAGCAGAGTGGAGGAGGGGGATGAGTGAGAAGACAACGCTAGAATGGTATCGGAGAAAGGACCGGCCTACGTGTGAAAGTTTTATGATGGGAGCCGCGGGGGAACTGCTGTTCAGAGCCAGGACCAAGTCCCTGGAGGTGAACAGCAGGGTGTATAGGTGGAAGAATGGAGGAAGCAAGGTGTGTGAGGTATGCGAGAGGGGTGTGGATGAGACAGTAGAATACTTGATACTGGAGTGTGCAAGAGACAGGATGTTAGGTGTAGTGACAGAAGAGATAGGAGTAGAAGCATGTAGTGAGATGAGAGAGAGGAATGCTAGGGAATGGATGGAGTACCTGGTGGGGCTGTGTGTTGAGAAACAGGTAAGTGGTCGGGTGATTGAGGGTGTGAAAGATTTCTTAGAGAGTGCCTGGAGGAACGTATGAGAATGATTGAAAGGCAGGGACAGTGTTGCCATGTACTCAATGTTATCTTTGTGGTTAACATGGAAACCTTACCTAGCCTAACCTAATTTGATCCTAACATTAATCTAACCTAACCTAATTCAGCCTGACCTCACCTAACCCAACCCAACCCAACCCCAATGACTGGAAGGGGGGGATGTGTAACACTACCTGACACTGCCCACAGCCAGACTGGTAGCCTGGCGGGGTGGGGTGGGGCAGGGCGGGGCGCCTCACCCTTCCTTTAGGTTTCACAATACATATATGAAAACAAATGAAGCGACCTGTGCAAAACAAACAACAAGGGAACAAGGGTAACATGACAAATGAAGGCCGCTGAAAAGAAATGGTTACATATTTCAACAAGTAACGCTATCCTTGCAAAACAAGTCACTTAATCATTGTACAGTACACTATGTTGGAACACTCTCCGCTGTTTTCTTCAAAGCTTGACAACAAAACTAATTTCAAAATTATATTCATTATTGATTATTAATTTTGGTTAAAATACACGTTTACAACACTACAGTGTATTGATGGAGTGATGTCATCATTGTAATAAATGTTATAATGCAGCAAATCTTAATTACATTATATAATTAGGTGAACATTGAAACATTGAAACATTTTATTATCCCTTGAAGAAATACAATTCTATATAGTGAGAATACAGTATAGGTATTATATAGGTACCTATAC
>NC_059265.1:6337391-6358448 GCF_017591435.1 Portunus trituberculatus
ACGAAAAGATTGACTCAAAGCGAGAAGGTAAAATCAATAAACGACAGAAATTTATAGACGACAGAAGAGTGACGGTATTATAAGAACATCGCTATTATGGTATCAAGGACATTTAATATATATTTTAATTCCTATTTATATATGTTGAACTCCTTTCCCGTGCTGTGGGTGGAGTGGGCGGCGTGTCGGGGCGTGGGCGGCGTTGAAATAGGTGATATAAGATTTTGGTGTGTTCTGTTCTGTCTTATTTCAGTCCAGCTGGTCTATCCCAGTGCATCCCAGCCTCTTTCAGTGCATCCCAGCCTCTCCCAGTGACTCCCAGCCTCCCAGTGCCTCCCAGTGCATCCCAGCCTCCTCCCAGTCCCAGCCTCCCAGTGCCTCCCAGTGCCTCCCAGTGCCTCCCAGCTCTCCCAGCCTCCCAGCCTCTCCCAGTGCCTCCCAGCCTCTCCCAGTGCCTCCCAGCCTCTCCCAGTGCCTCCCAGCCTCTCCCAGTGCCTCCCAGCTCTCCCAGTGCCTCCCAGCCTCTCCCAGTGCCTCCCAGCCTCTCCCAGTGCCTCCCAGCCTCTCCCAGTGCCTCCCAGCCTCTCCCAGTGCCTCCCAGCCTCTCCCAGTGCCTCCCAGCCTCTCCCAGTGCCTCCCAGCCTCTCCCAGTGCCTCCCAGCCTCTCCCAGTGCCTCCCATCCCAGCTCTCCCAGTGCCTCCCAGCCTCTCCCAGTGCCTCCCAGCCTCTCCCAGTGCCTCCCAGCCTCTCCCAGTGCATCCCTCCCTCTCCCAGCCTCCCAGCCTCCCCTCCCAGTGCCTCCCAGCCTCTCCCAGTGCCTCCCAGCCTCTCCCAGTGCCTCCCAGCCTCTCCCAGTGCCTCCCAGCCTCTCCCAGTGCCTCCCAGCCTCTCCCAGTGCCTCCCAGCCTCTCCCAGTGCCTCCCAGCCTCTCCCAGTGCATCCCCTCCCAGCCTCCCAGCCTCCCAGCCTCTCCCAGTGCCTCCCAGCCTCTCCCAGTGCCTCCCAGCCTCCCAGTGCCTCCCAGCCTCTCCCAGTGCCTCCCAGCCTCTCCCAGTGCCTCCCAGCCTCTCCCAGTGCCTCCCAGCCTCTCCCAGTGCCTCCCAGCCTCTCCCAGTGCCTCCCAGCCTCTCCCAGTGCCTCCCAGCCCTCCCAGTGCCTCCCAGCCTCTCCCAGTGCCTCCCAGCTCTCCCAGTGCATCCCAGCCTCTCCCAGTGCTCCCAGCCTCTCCCAGTGCCTCCCAGCCTCTCCCAGTGCATCCCAGCCTCTCCCAGTGCCTCCCAGCCTCTCCCAGTGCCTCCCAGCCTCTCCCAGTGCCTCCCAGCCTCTCCCAGTGCCTCCCAGCCTCTCCCAGTGCCTCCCAGCCCTCCCAGTGCCTCCCAGCCTCTCCCAGTGCCTCCCAGCCTCTCCCAGCCTCTCCCAGTGCCTCCCAGCCTCTCCCAGCCTCTCCCAGTGCCTCCCAGTGCCTCTCCCAGTGCATCCCAGCCTCTCCCAGTGCCTCCCAGCCTCTCCCAGTGCCTCCCAGCCTCTCCCAGTGCCTCCCAGCCTCTCCCAGTGCCTCCCAGCCTCTCCCAGTGCCTCCCAGCCTCCCTCCCAGTGCCTCCCATCCTCTCCCAGTGCCTCCCAGCCTCTCCCAGTGCATCCCAGCCCTCCCAGTGCCTCCCAGTGCCTCCCAGTGCTCTCCTCTCCCAGTGCCTCCCAGCCTCTCCCAGTGCCTCCCAGCCTCTCCCAGTGCCTCCCATCCTCTCCCAGTGCCTCCCAGCCTCTCCCAGTGCATCCCAGCCTCTCCCAGTGCCTCCCAGCCTCTCCCAGTGCATCCCAGCCTCTCCCAGTGCCTCCCAGCCTCTCCCAGTGCCTCCCAGCCTCTCCCAGTGTATTCCAGCCTTTCCCAGTTGAGTTGAGTTGAGTTGTAGGTCGGGAGAGATGCCTTTGTATCGGCTCTCCCTGACGTATTTTTCTGGCTGTCGTGGTCTTTTGTTCTTTCACTTATTGATTTCTGTTATCGTCTTCTATTTCCTTGATCTTCTTTTGTCTTACATTCCAAAATTTTTGCAGAGTTGTGTTTGTTTGTTGTATGTCTGTATTGTTAAAAAGCAGAGCCCCAATTATTTTTTCAGTATTTTCCTGGTATGGCTGGTGTATTGTTTTATTTTTGTGTCTTTCTGTGGCATAGGCAGGGCACCAGAGAAGGAAGTGGGCTAAATTTTCGTTGTCACCACTACACAGCCAACAGTCTGTGCTTCCATTTGAAAATGTTTTCCTGTCATTTAATTTTAGGGTTTGTTGTACATTTCAATAGGATATCTGATGCTATGTCATTAGTGTATACCTCATCTTGCCCTCCAGTCTCCTTCCTGTGTTCTTTGTACAGAGTTACACTAGTTTTATCATTTAATGCTTCTCGCCATGCCTGTGTGTCCCTAGTTTTCATTATGCTTGATATACTTTCCTTTGTTTCATTTTGTATGCTTCCTTTCAGTAGTGTTAATTCTCTCAGATCTTTTAGCTCCTGTGCCTTTCTTTTATCCATCTCCCTTGCCTGCTCTCCACCAACTCTTCTGCTACCCTTCTCACCAAGTCTTTTCCTTCCACCAGTAGATATCTGAGATATTTTACCTGCCCTTCCCTCACTCTTCAACTCACACTACGTA
The DNA here is from genome assembly GCF_017591435.1 of Portunus trituberculatus. Classification (NCBI taxonomy): domain Eukaryota; kingdom Metazoa; phylum Arthropoda; class Malacostraca; order Decapoda; family Portunidae; genus Portunus; species Portunus trituberculatus. The sequence goes on from NC_059265.1 coordinate 6,340,041, forward strand.
GATGCTCCAACTTCCCCCCTCAGGGTTGCTATAGGTGTATAGCTTGGTGCTCCTAAAATTTGCCAGAAAACCCCATTTTCTATCCTCTGCAGCTTACTAATTTCCATTTCATTAAGGTCTATAATGGTACTTCCATACAAAATGGAGGAAGTGCCACACTCTTCAAAAAGTTTTTCCAATGAGTAGTTTTGAGCAACTTGTCGCTATTACGCTCCTCGTCATATTGGCCAGCTTTCTCGCCTTTGTTAACATTTCCTCCTTCTGCACTGTGAACCAATTAATGCTGTCATTTATACTGCTTCAGAAATATCTAAATCTATCTTTTGCTTCTATATTTTCAATATTTTCTGGTCTTACCTTCATGTTAAATATTATTATTCTACTTTTCTCTTTGTTTATTTCTAACCCAAATTCTTTTCCTATCTCCTCCATTTTCTTTATTACGTGTTTGGTATCCTCCACACTGCTGGTTAACAACATTCCATGGTCAGCGAAGAAAAGATATGTTATATTAAACTCCTCGTCCCTGTAGCCTTTGTTTAAATCTTGTATTTGTTGCATTATTTTCAAAGTAATCAGTTTGAAAAGAGTGGTAGACACTGTGCATCCCTGCCTTATTCCGCTTGTCACGTCTGTTCCAAGCTTTTCTTCCTCTACTAGGTCAATTTTGGTCTTATCATTGTTATATACATTGGCTATTCAATTAATACATTTTGGGTGTATTTTAGTTTCCATCAGGACTTGTATTAATTTCTCCCTCTTTATGCTTTGGCAAAATCAATTGAATCAATTAACGTTTTTTCATCTTGAAAGATTTTTGTATGCAGTATTTTAGAACAAAAATGTTATTTTCAATTGTACTACGTTCTGTGAAACCTCCTTGCGTTTGTTTCCCTAAGCTGTTCTTTGTTATGTGATCTTCTAAGCCATCTCTTATGATTGACATCATTAGTTTATACCCAACGTTAGTTAATGCAATAGGTCTCAAATCCTTGGCTTTTGGGCATCTTGTTTTGGGGATCATCACTGTCCTTGATTCTTTCCAGCTTGGTGGTACATGGCCTGACTCTAATGTACTTTTCATTCCCTTTGCTAATATTTCCTTTAATACTGTGCTATTTCCTATCTCCTTGTACATTTGTCCTTTAATATTATCTGTCCCCACAGCTCGTTTGCTCTTCATTTTTCCCAGACACCTCGCCACTCTTTCCTCTGTGATAATGTTCTGTTGTAATTGCACCTCTCCTCCTGTCACCCTTCTTGCCATGTCGATGTGTTCCCATACCTCCACTGCACAAGTCTGTATATATTGCATTTGTGTCCCTTGTTCATCAACTGCGTTCAGCCTAACTGATCGTTTCTCTTCTATGTCTTTGATCATGTTCTCATACTCCTCTCTCTTCCTCACATTCCACATTTCTTCAATATTGTTTTCATATTTTCTATATATGTTGCTCCACAATTTCTTTACCTCCTCCCCGCCACCTTCTCCTGCTCCAGTTGTACCCCATCTTCTCCATAGATTGTTTACGAGTGTTTGAGGTATATAAGTGTATGTATGGCTGTGTTTGAGCTATATGAGTGTATGTATGGCTGTGTTTACGAGTGTTTGAGGTATATAAGTGTGTTTTAAATATGTATGGGTGTGTGTGGGTGTGTATGGGTGTATGGCAAGATAGGACACACCACCACCACCACCACCAACAACAACAACAACACAACTGGTCCTCCCGGTTGACGTGTAGGGGCAGGTGTGTTTGTGATGATCCTTAGTATAAATGTGTATAATAACTTACTAAATCTATTATTAATGAGACACTACTTCTATAAATTGCACATATTGATTTATTCTTTATTTTTCATCCTTTCTTTTCGTTGTATTGCCCTGCTGTGGTTATAGAAAGGCAGTATACATGAAACAGCTTCTACGTTTACAGGAGTGTTTTGATATAGCGCGGGAAAAGGAAAGAGAAATCGAGATATTTGAAAGGTATATCGGGAAGAAGTGACCACGGCTATGAAATGTCAGACTGGTGACTGCATTGTGACACATGTTTGGCTGAAGGAAGCAAGTCACATCTCCTAAAACTTGCCTCTTTACTGCAAAACACACTCAGATATTTCCCTCGTTCTCTATTTCTATCGCCTCTTTTCTTGATCTATGAGTATTTCTGGCAATATACCACAGTGAAGTGCTCTCTCTCAAAACCTCAATTTTTCTCACATTTCCTTTCTTTAAACCACTAAATAAACTCCACTCTCACTCTTTCTCTTAGCCTTCCACCACAGGCACCCCCTCTCTCTCTCTCTCTCTCACACACACACACACACACACACACAGAGAAAAGATAGAGTGACTAAAATTGGAGGTGGAATAATTGTGTTAAGAGGAAAAGAGTTAGTAGTGTAAAAGTAGTGTAAAATGAAGTGGTGGGTGTGGTGGTGAGTGATGGAAGGCAAGATATCAATATTGTAAGTGTGTATGTACCACCCAAAACAACAAGTGGATGGTCAAATGATCAGTCTAACAGTATGGTGGAAAGCACATTGGAAACAATGACAAATGAAGCTGCAAAGAAAGCAAAAATGGTTCTACTTGGAGATTTCAACTGTAAAGACGTCAATTGGGAAGAATTTGAAGTGGGAATGGTGGAGAATGGGGTGAGCAGAGCAGCTATTAAATTATGCGGTGGGGTATGTATGTATGTATGTATGTATAGCTTCCCGTATCGGAGCATTGATGCATGGAACAAACTGAGCGTGGATGTGGTGTGTGCGGCGACTGTCACTCAAATGAACCACAAATTGGACCAGTGTGGACAAACAGACAGGACATACACACCTACGGCTTGGACACACACACACACACACACACACACACATTATCATTATACAAGTGTTTTCCTTCACAAATTAATTGATGGTGCGAGTTGGTGCCATTAAAATATAGATGTTAATGGAGTAATCTTTTAATGGCTTCACTGTATATATGGACAGGGATGTTGATTATTATTATTATTATTATTATTATTATTATTGTTGTTTGTTTGGGTTAATATATATACAATGGTTTATTTGTGTGAGAGAGAGAGAGAGAGAGAGAGAGAGAGAGAGAGAGAGAGAGAGAGAGAGAGAGAGAGAGAGAGAGAGAGAGAGAGAGAGAGAGAGAGAGAGAGAGAGAGAGAGAGAGAGAGAGAGAAAACCCAGAGAGACACCCTGAGACAGAGAGAGACACACCCCAAGAACACCCTGACACAGACACACCCCAGACACCCCTTACTCATTATAATCAACATAAACATGCACCACTTCACCAGTATATTTTCTTTGTGATGGCAGATAATAAAAATCTGGAGTCACATCTTATCCTCATGGCCCCCATAGAGATCCTCAAGGCAGCGTTTTGAATGGGGTCAAGCTTGAGGAGGTTGGAGTAGGCAGCTGACCCATAGAAGCAGCTGGCATACTGCATTTTGGCCCTGATGGTGGTCTTATAGTAGTGGAGGAGCAGGTCACGACTGGCTCCCCAGCGGATGCCAGTTATTCGCTTCATCACATCGAGGCGTTTGTTGCAGGAGGTGCGGAGGTAACTGATGTGATTTACCCAGGAGAGGCGAGGGCCATCTAGCCGCAGTCCGAGGAGGGTGTGTGAGGTTGAGTATGGAACAGCCTCTCCACTTAAGTTGACGGTAGGTGAAGTGCAGAAGGTTTCTTGAATGGGTGACCGTGACAGAGAGATTGTGTGAGATGAGGGTAAAGAGGCAGGAGTGTGAAAGGGAGTGACTGACGAGAAAGAAAGGGTGTCTGAGGATAGGATGTGTGAATGTGAGAGGATGGGATGTTGGAAAATGGAAGACCTCAGCAGGGAAATGAATGTATGGAATGTAGAGATAGTCTGTGTAACTGAAACCCAGCTAAGAGAGAGAGTAGAACTGGAGTCAGAGAGTTTTAGAATGATAGGTAAAGGTAGGAGTAAGCAGCAGAGGAAGGGGGGAGGGGTTGGAGTAATGGTAAGATTAGATGCAGGCGTGGACATAGAGGAGATAGACGTAGGGAGTGTGAGATGAGTGAGGATGTTATGGCAGTGAGATTAGAGTATAAGGTAGGTAGGGACAGAGAGAAAATAATATTAATTGTGTGCTACATGACCGTTGAAAGAGCAGAAGCGAGAGCTGAGAATGAAAGAAAATATAGGATTGTTGAAAGGCTGGTACAAGAGAATAAGAATGAAAGAGTAATTGTGATGGGGGACATGAATGGTCATATAGGAGTATTGGGTGAGGAAGTAAATGGAATGGACAATTGCTATTACATTTTGTGGAGAGGAATGAGCTTGAGATTTTGAATGTGACCATGGCAGAGGGTAGAGTGACATGGCGTGGAAAGGAAAGTGAATCTGTCATTGACTACATGGTGCTTAGCGACAAAGCGAGGGAACGAGTGAAAGGCATGTGGGTGGATGAGAGAAAGATTGATGCAGCAAGTGACCATAATGTTATGGTATTGGAGTATGAGTGTGTGAAGGAGAAGGTGAAAGGGATTACACAGGGAAGGAAGGTGGAAAGTTAGAGAGGCAGACTGGGATAGTTTTAGAGAAGCAATAGAGAAGATGGAATGGAAGACTGGTGAGAATGGGCCACAGACAGAGAGAGGAGTGGATGAGTGTAATAGGGGTTTAGTTAGGAAACTAACCATAGCTGCAGAGGAGAGTATTGGTAGGATAGAACCAAGAGGTAAAGGGAGAGAAAGGAAAGGGAAGAGGTGGTGGAACAAAGAGAAAGACAAGGGAGGAAGGAAAGAAGGCAACTGAATAGGAGATGTAGGAGCCTTAGAAGGTACAGACAGAACAGTGAGGTAGAGAGAATAGAGTATGATAGAATGTGGGAAGAGTATAGAGTAAGCAGCAAGAGGTGAAAGCATTAATCAGGAGGGCCAGAGGGAATGAGGAGAGGAAAATTATTGAGGAACTTAGGAGAAAGGGTGAAGGAGGTAGGAATGGTATAAATTTTTAAGAGGAGAGGAAGGTAATAAAGTAGACCATGTAGAAGAGTTAGTAGTGAATGGAAGGAGAATTAAGGAAAGGGAGGAAATGATTAGAGAGATAGAAGAGTACTGGAAAGCTATCGGAGGAGTGAATGAGCCAGCTAGGAACTTAGGAAACATCACCCTAGGTAGGAAAATAGAGGAAGGAATGAATGAAGAGATCAGTATGGATGAGATTGAGAGGTATGTAAAGAAATTAAAGAGAGGTAAGGCTCCGGGTATCGATGGGATTCTGAATGAATTTTACAGAGAGGGTGGTCGAGGAGTGATTGAGGGGCTGCATGAGTTGTTTGGAAGGATTTGGAGGATGAAAGAGTGCCTGCAACCTGGAATGAAAGTAGAGTGACACTTGTACATAAAGGAGGTAGTAAAAGTAGGAAGGAAATTAGGAACTATAGACCAATAGCAGTGTGTGATTCAGTGTGTAAGATATTCTGTGGTGTGTTGAATGAAAGACTGAGTGAAGTGATAGAAAGAAATAGGGTAATGGGTGAGGAACAGAATGGGTTTAGGAAGGATAGAACAGGTGAGGATAACATGTATGTAGTAAATGAAGTGATAGGGAGAGCGAGAAAGGACGGCAGGAAGAAGTATTTAGCTTTTCTAGACATAGAGAAGGCCTATGATAGAGTAGATAGGAGAATGCTGTGCAAGGTATTAGAAAAAGTTGGGGTGAGTGAGAAGATAGTGAGAATCATTAGAGTATGTATGAGAATACAAGAGCGGTGTTTAGTATGGGGATCTGGTGACTGGATGGGTAAGTAATGAGAGAGAGTGAGACAAGGCTGTGTTCTTTCCCCTTTACTATTTGGCCTACATGTGGAGGAGATGGCAGTGAGAGTGAGGCGAACAGGACAGTATGGAAGGGATTTTGACGTTAGATTGAGCAGGGAGAAGAGTAAAGTATTAGTAGTAAATGGGGATGCGTTAGACAGGGACAGGACATGGATGGTGGGTGGGGAGGAAATAGGAAGAACAAAGCAGTACAAGTATCTGGCTGGATGAAAGAGGGTGTCAAAGGACCAAGCAGGAAAGAATAGCACGGACTAACCAATGGGTGGGGAGGCTAGGTAGTGTAGCACGGTGCAGGGCAAATAAGTATGAGGTAGTTAGAGGACTATGGAAGGGAGTAGCTATCCCCAGCATCATGTATGGTTTAGAAACAACAGTGTGGACTAGGAAAGACCTGAATAGGCTAGAGGTGCTGCAGAACATGACAGGCAGGATAGCGTTAGGTGCCAACAGGTATGTGGCAGTGGAGGCGATCAGAGGAGATATGGGGTGGAGTACATTTAGGGGAAAGGTTAGCTAAGGCAGTGTTGAGGTATTGGGTTACACTGCAGAGGATGGATGGGAGTAAATGGGCAAAAAAGGTGTCCGAATGGAACATGTATGGACAGTGGGCACAGGAGTCGTTTAATATAGAAATTTGGGTGGGTGAAATGGAATGGTTGTTAAGAGAAGCCATAGGACATGGAAGTGTAGACGCAAATAAGAGAGAAATCAATAGGCGTGTGGAAGAGAAAGGAAAAGCAGAGTGAAGGAGGGGGATGAGTGAGAAGACAACGCTAGAATGGTATCGGAGAAAGGACCGGCCTACGTGTGAAAGTTTTTATGATGGGAGCCGCGGGGGGGGGGTGGGAACTGCTGTTCAGAGCCAGGACCAAGTCCCTGGAGGTGAACAGCAGGGTGTATAGGTGGAAGAATGGAGGAAGCAAGGTGTGTGAGGTATGCGAGAGGGGTGTGGATGAGACAGTAGAATACTTGATACTGGAGTGTGCAAGAGACAGGATGTTAGGTGTAGTGACAGAAGAGATAGGAGTAGAAGCATGTATGTAGTGAGATGAGAGAGAGGAATGCTAGGGAATGGATGGAGTACCTGGTGGGGCTGTGTGTTGAGAAACAGGTAAGTGGTCGGGTGATTGAGGGTGTGAAAGATTTCTTAGAGAGTGCCTGGAGGGAACGTATGAGAATGATTGAAAGGCAGGGACAGTGTTGCCATGTACTCAATGTTATCTTTGTGGTTAACATGGAAACCTTACCTAGCCTAACCTAATTTGATCCTAACATTAATCTAACCTAACCTAATTCAGCCTGACCTCACCTAACCCAACCCAACCCAACCCCAATGACTGGAAGGGGGTGATGTGTAACATTACCTGACACTGCCCACAGCCAGACTGGTAGCCTGGCAGGGTGGGGTGGGGCAGGGCGGGGCGCCTCACCCTTCCTTTAGGTTTCACAATACATATATGAAAACAAATGAAGCGACCTGTGCAAAACAAACAACAAGGGAACAAGGGTAACATGACAAATGAAGGCCGCTGAAAAGAAATGGTTACATATTTCAACAAGTAACGCTATCCTTGCAAAACAAGTCACTTAATCATTGTACAGTACACTATGTTGGAACACTCTCCACTGTTTTCTTCAAAGCTTGACAACAAAACTAATTTCAAAATTATATTCATTATTGATTATTAATTTTGGTTAAAATACGTTTACAACACTACAGTGTATTGATGGAGTGATGTCATCATTGTAATAAATGTTATAATGCAGCAAATCTTAATTACATTATATAATTAGGTGAACATTGAAACATTGAAACATTTTATTATCCCTTGAAGAAATACAATTTATATAGTGAGAATACAGTATAGGTATTATATAGGTACCTATACTGTATTAGATCACTCATTTTGATTTGATTTATTTTGACATTTTCAATGAATTTACAGATAAAATAAAGTCCTTCAATATTTCCTGGAGTGTTAGGAATCTTCCTTTACAGCTTTACAAGCCAAGACACGCCCATCACGCCCACACCCTGCCACGCCCATCACAGCCTGGCCACCCACTGGCCCACTCACTCACAGACGCCCTCCAACACCCACTAACACAGGCTTCACTCTGATACAAGTATTGAAGTGGTATAAGGGTTTGAACAAAGGGGACATAATGTAGTTCTTAGGATCAGTAGTGGGACACAACCAGAAATAATGGGTTTAAACTTGAAAAATTCAGGTTGAGGAAAGAAATGGGAAGAAACTGGTTTTTCAAGCAGAGTGGTTGATGAGTGGAGCGGTCTCAGTGGTCATGTAGTGAGGGATTAGGTGAGGTGAGGTGAGGAGAGGTTAGGTGAGGAAGGGAGGGTGATTTGTGGTGCCATTTGATTCATTTTACATTATTATTATTGTTTTATTTTCTATGTATGTGATAATAATCCTGTTTCATTATTTCAGATTGTGTTAAGATATGGAAAAACACAAACCAAGGCAACAAGAGGAGGAGGAGGAGGAGGAGGAGGAGGAGGAGGAGGAGGAAGAGGAAGATAAGAAGAGGAAAAGAAGAAAGAAGGAATGAAGACAAAAAATAAAAGGTCAAATAAGGTGTTGATAATGCAGAAAACTTGTTAACATGTCACTAGAATCACAGAAACACACTTCAAAACCCATGTCACTTACACTACACCCCTTGGAAAATAGTGAAGGTTAGCTTAGGTTAAGGTGTGGTGCAAAAAAGTTAGGTTAGGTTTGGTTAGATTAGGTAAGGTTAGGTTAGGTTAGATTAGGTAAGGTTAGGTAAGGTTAGATTAAATAAGGTTAGGTTAGTTAAGGTGTGGTGCTGGTTAGGTTAGGTTAGGTTAGGTAAGGTTAGGTTAGTTAAAGTTATGTTAGGTTAGGTTAGTTAAGGTGTGGTGCGGCAGTGTTTCAGCATGTGGGCCTAACATTCAACAGCCGTCCTGCGCCCCCAGAGCCAGGTCACAGAAGACTGGTGCAGCAGATGGCCAGCTCAAGGACACAGAGTCAGGTTGGCAAAAATTTATAGACGACAGAAGATTGGCGCTACTATAAGAGCATCGCTATTATAGTATCAAGGAGTTTTAATATATATTCTAACTCCTCTTTATGTATGTTGAACTCCTTATTGAGATTTTTGACAGGTGGTCTTATATCAATGTGGCTTACTGCAGGCTCATAAGGATTTAAAGATCTTCGCGGCCCTATAAACAACAACAATGACCCTTACTGCTGTGGGGTAAGTGGCACCTTTTGCTGTGCTGTGCGTGGAGTGGGCGGCGTGTGGGGCGTGGGCAGCTGAGAAATAGGTGATATAAGATTTTGATGTGTTCTGTCCTGTCTTATTTCAGTCCAGCCTGGTCTATCCCAGTGCCTCCCAGCCTCCCAGTGCCTCCTAGCCTCTCCCAGTGCCTGCCAGCCTCCCAGTGCCTCCCAGCCTCCCAGAGACTCCCAACTCTCCCAGTGCCCCCAACCTCTCCCAGAGTCTCCCAGCCTCTCCCAGTGCCTCCCAGCCTCTCCCAGTGTATCTTAGCCTCTCCCAATGCCTATCAGCCTCTCCCAGTGGCATCACAGCTTCTCCCAGTGCATCCCAGCCTCTCCCAGTATTATCATTATTACTATAGATAAATGGCATGGAATAAAAAGATAAAGTTAAGAATTATTATTGTTATTACTTTCATTATTATTATTATTATTGTTGTTATTTTTATTATTATTGAATTGTCTTCAGGTGTAAAGAATAAAATACTGAATATTGTCACTTTTAGTTTGATTCACACACACACACACACACACACACACACACACACACTCTCTCTCTCTAGTAGTCAGTAGTAGTAGCAGTAGTATCAGTAGTATCAGTAATGGATAAAAGATGAGTGTGTGATGATGATGAAAGGAATAATAATAATAATAATAATAATAATAATAATAATAATAGTAGTAGTAGTAGTAGTAGTAGTAGTAGTAGTAGTAGTAGTAGTAGTAATAGTAATAATAATAGTAGCAATAGTAGTAGTAGTAGTAGTAGTGATAGTAGTAGTAGTAGTAGTAGTAGTAATAATAATAATAATAATAATAATAATAATAATAATAATAATAATAATAATAATAAGTAGTAGTAGTAGTAGTAGTAGTAGTAGTAGTAGTAGTAGTAGTAGTAGTAGTAGTGATAATAATAACAACGATAATAATAATAATAATAATAATAATAATAATAATAATAATAATAATAATAATAATAGTAGTAGTAGTAGTAGTAGTAGTAGTAGTAGTAGTAGTAGTAGTAGTAGTAGTGATGATAATAATAACAACGATAATAATAATAATAATAATAATAATAATAATAATAATAATAATAATATAGTAGTAGTAGTAGTAGTAGTAGTAGTAGTAGTAGTAGTAGTAGTGATGATAGTAGTAGTAAGATAATAATAATAATAATAATAATAATAATAATAATAATAATAATAATAATAATAATAATAGTAGTAGTAGTAGTAGTAGTAGTAGTAGTGGTGGTAGCAAGTGAAGTAAAATGTATGTTGTTCTGTTATGGACCAGTGGTGTTCAACCTGGGTGGAGAGTCCATCTTCTAGTGGACGAGATGAAGTGAGGGGTGGACAGGTGGACAGCTGTCTGGGGGTGGACTACTGGGTGGACGAGATCCTCACCTGCATGTGTCTCTATAATATACAAAGACTCTCTCTCTCTCTCTCTCTCTCTCTCTCTCTCTCTCTCTCTCTATATTTCTTAAAACACATACTACCAATACATATTCATCTATTGTAACATCGAGGTTGCCACTTTGTCTACTCGCAAGACCCCGATAGTACAACCACGCGAGATATGAGATAGGAAACATTGATCTTAAGTATTAAAAAGGTGACATTCTTAATGAGACTTTTTTCTGGGTGGGGTGAACACCTTCTACTTCATCACCGCTACGGCTGCACCACAGTGAAGAGAGAGAGAGAGAGAGAGAGAGAGAGAGAGAGAGAGAGAGAGAGAGAGAGAGAGAGAGTACAACATGTACTTACAATGGTGACGCATGCCCTGACACACACATAGGCCTACTGGCGCTGACACACAGGTCTATGTGAGTAATCCTCGGTGTCACATCACTCCCCCAACACACAGAGACACTTATATAGGCCTACCCCAGGGTGCCACTTTTCTGATATAGGCTTAACCCAGGGTGCCACTTTTCTGATAGGCCTACCCCAGGGTGCCACTTTTCTGATAGGCCTACCCCAGGGTGCCACTTTTCTGATAGGCCTACCCCAGGGTGCCACTTTTCTGATAGGCCTACCCCAGGGTGCCACTTTTCTGATAGGCCTACCCCAGGGTGCCACTTTTCTGATAGGCCTACCCCAGGGTGCCACTTTTCTGATAGGCCTACCCCAGGGTGCCACTTTTCTTGACTTGAGCGACGTTTTGTCACTTTGCACAATTGTGGCGGCTTGGTTTGGCGGGAAAGTGAGCGTGGTGTGTCCTGTGTCATGTGTCGTGTGTCATGTGTCTGGCGCGGCGTGTCATGTGTCGTGTGAACACTGCAACACTCTCACAACACTGTGTTACTACACACATCCCAGCAAAGTGCCTTAAATCCACGCTAGAGTGTCGGGGCGCGGCACAGCATGCCCCACCACTGCACACAGTCAGACACACTAAAGGGGCGCGGGACACCGTGTCGTTCATTTAGGCTTCATAATATATCAAAAATCAAACCACACCAGCGAGACAAGTAACAAAAACCAAACGACAAATTAAGAGGTGTGAGAATCACTAATTACACACACAAACAAACAATGGCGTCCTTGGAAAACAAACAAATAATATTAATGATAATATCTGAAGGGTGAGCGGCGCGGCGCTTTGTCGCGCGCTTGGCGCCAACACAGATTTCAAAATTATATTCATTAATTTGCGTCAAAATACTCGTTCACAAACAACACTGTAGTGACGGAGTGGTGTCATCAGCGCAATAAACCTTATAAAACAAATCTTTATAATACATTACATAAATATTACAACAAATATTTGTAATACATTACATAAATATTACAACAAATGTTTGTAATACATAAATATTACAACAAATGTTTATAATACATTACACAAATCTTAGCAACAGTAGGCTAGCAATTCATTTTATTTCATTTCTTCTTGATCTGTTTCACTATTTTTTATAATTTTACAGCTTAACAAGATCATTAATTATTTCCTCCAGTGCTGGGAACCTTCCTTTACCTGAGACACGCCCATCACGCCCACGCCCACCCAGATATAAGAGCATTTTTTAGGGTGTTTTTACGGTTCTCAAGGCAGAGTGACATGATTTCTACATTGCTAACAGGAGAAATACTCTTGAAAACCCTCTAGTCATCTCTAGGCCCTTGGAAAACAGTCGTGATGAGAGAATAAAGCTTTTTTAAGCAAGATTTTAAGATATCAGAGCAATTTTTAGGGTGTTTTGACGGTTTTAAAGGCAGAATGACATGATTTCTGCATTAGTAAGAGGAGAAACATTCTTGAAAACCCTCCAGTCATCTCTGAGGCCTTGGAAAACAGTCGTGGAGAGAGAATAAAGCTTTTTGCAATGTGGGCGTAATTCTGCCTTCAAAAGTACGCCTAGGGGTGGGTTGGACGTAAAATTCACACGAAAAACTAGGATATTGTTGAATTTTGTAAGATTTCAGTACAGTATGGTGTGTTTATATAGAAGTCAAGTATTATATCACTGCCATTTCTTAAGTATACTGTTTCAAACTAATATATCTTGTTTGATGTTTTGTTATACGTTTTATCTAGTCATATCATACAACAAAAACGACTATAAAGTGATATAGAGGGACAAAAATTTTATTAAAGAGCGAAGAATTATGAGAAGAAGTCATTACGAAAAGATTGACTCAAAGCGAGAAGGTAAAATCAATAAACGACAGAAATTTATAGACGACAGAAGAGTGACGGTATTATAAGAACATCGCTATTATGGTATCAAGGACATTTAATATATATTTTAATTCCTATTTATATATGTTGAACTCCTTTCCCGTGCTGTGGGTGGAGTGGGCGGCGTGTCGGGGCGTGGGCGGCGTTGAAATAGGTGATATAAGATTTTGGTGTGTTCTGTTCTGTCTTATTTCAGTCCAGCTGGTCTATCCCAGTGCATCCCAGCCTTTCAGTGCAGTGCCTCCCAGCCTCTCCCAGTGCCTCCCAGCCTCTCCCAGTGCTCTCCCAGCCTCCCAGCCTCTCAGTGCCTCCCAGCCTCTCCTAGCCTCTCCCAGTGCCTCCCAGCCTCTCCCAGTGTCTCCCAGCCTCTCCCAGTGCCTCCCAGCCTCTCCCAGCCTCCCAGCCTCCCAGCCTCTCCTAGTGCCTCCCAGCCTCTCCCAGTGCATCCCGGCCTCTCCCAGTACCTCCCAGCCTCTCCCAGCCTGCCTCCCAGTGCTCTCCCAGCCTCCCAGCCTCTCCCAGTGCCTCCCAGCCTCTCCCAGTGCCTCCCAGCCTCCCAGTGCCTCCCAGCCTCCCAGTGCATCCCAGCCTCCCAGTGTCTCCCAGCTCTCCCAGTGCCTCCCAGCCTCTCCCAGTGCATCCCAGCCTCTCCCAGTGCCTCCCAGCCTCTCCCAGTGCATCCCAGCCTCTCCCAGTGCCTCCCAGCCTCTCCCAGTGCCTCCCAGCCTCCCAGCCTCCCAGTGCCTCCCAGCCTCTCCCAGTGCCTCCCAGCCTCTCCCAGTGCATCCCAGCCTCTCCCAGTGCCTCCCAGCCTCTCCCAGTGCCTCCCAGCCTCTCCCAGTGCCTCCCAGCCTCTCCCAGTGCCTCCCAGCCTCTCCCATGCTCACAAAACCACACCATTTCACTACCACCACTAGTACTATTATAACCACCACCACCTCCTCCCAACAGGATCACCAGCCACCACTGGCCGTACTAAAGGAAGTGGCTCTATGTAGGGATGGAACATAGCAACTACACCAGCTGGGACACACCTAGCCAACTGTGAGTATTGAAGGCTGTTTTAGGGTGTTTGAAGAATTTTAGGTGTTTAAGGCAGTTTTAAGGCTATTTTAGGGTATTTTAAGGGTGTTTAAGTTTTAAGCTGTTTTAGTGTTTTTAGGGTTATTTTAAGGCTATTTAAGGGTGTTTAAGACTGTTTTTAACTATTTTAGGCTATGTTAGGGTGTTTTAAGGGTGTTTCAAGATATTTACATGCACACACCATCGCTCCATCAGTGCTTCATCTTCTCGCTTTGTGTGTTTTTTATGATTCAGTGACAAAGTGACTAACTGTTTTCAGGGACACTGGGTACGGTGGCTTGGGGAGAGGGACCGTGTGGCCTGAGGGGAGGTGGTGGCCGGTGGGCAGTGTGTTACTGACCAGTGTGGTGTAATGGTGTTGTCATTGTCACCCTTGAGGAATTCTGAGGGTGAGCTGGCTCTATTAGATGAATTACAGGATTCTGAGGACAATGAGAGTCAATCAGAAGGACTCATTAGTGACTCACATGAGGAATATTTGCCAGAAAAGGACAGTGAGGCCAGGAGCTCCCAGGAAGAAAGTGATGGAAGTGGTGAGGATGACAATTAAGGAGATGGAAAGCATGTATGTTGATTTAGAAGGGTGTATGGTTTTAAATGTGGACATGGAAGCAGCAAGGATAAGAATTAAGGAGATGGAAAGCATGTATGTTGATTTAGAAGAGTGTACAGTTTTAAATGTGGACATGGAAGTGTGGAGGATGACAATTAATGGAGATGGAAAGCATGTATGTTGATTTAGAAGAGTGTACAGTTTTAAATGTGGACACAAGTGTGGAGGATGAGAATTAAGAGATGATGTTGATTTAGAAGAGTGTACAGTTTTAAATGTGGACATGGAAGTGTCGAGGATGAGGATTAAGAGAGATGAAAGTATCTATGTTGATTTAGAAGAGTGTAAGGTTTAAAATGTTGACATGGAAGTGTGGAGGATGACAATTAGGAGAGATAGAAAGCATTTATGTTGATTTAGAAGAGTGTACAGTTTTTAAATGTCAACACAAAAGCAGTGAGGATAAGAAGGAGATGGAAAACATAGATGTTGACAGTACCTTGGCATGTGACTGGCCATATGTGCTGAAGGGCAGGAGATCCGCACTTCAAGCAGGAATGCTGGAAAGAATGAAAAAAGAAAAGAAAAGAAAAATTAGGTTGCTTATCAACAATAATGAGATGATGAGTGAATGTATCCAAGATTATTTATAGAAGCCAGTAAATATTGGTACAGAATGAATAACCAACATACTTGAAATGCAAGTTGCAAAATTGATCTCTGCATGTGTCACCAGATCAGTGGTGGGCAGGTGGGCCATGTTTCTGGCAGGATTGCTGAAAAAAGGTGGTTAATCAACAGTAATGAGATACTAATGCATGATAAGTAGACATATCCAAGATCAAATACAGTAAAGCCAGTATATATTGGTACAAAATAATCAACATACTTGAAATGCAAGTTGCAGAATTATCTCGATACAGGCAGGATTTTGTCGAGCAGCTGGAAGTGGTGGCACTTCTTGTACGAAGTCGTGCTGCTGCTCTTCAAAGTCAGGGTGGCCTGCATCAATAGGAATAGGAATATTCCTGTCTTTACATATATTGTGCAACATAGCACAAACATGCACCATCTTGCACACCTTCAATGGTGGGCTGACCCGGACCTCACTGTGCAAGACATGAAATCGGTGTTTCAGCTGCCCAGTGCCTCTTTGGACAACACTGCATGTCTGCTTGTGAACCCTGAAAGAAAACATCAATGATAATAACAGCCATCATATACCATTAACCTGTCAATGTGATGGGGACAATCAAAATTCTATAGGTGTTGTTGTACAGTGGGCAAAATGTTTAGCTATTTTTTGGGTTATAAACACGAAATAGGTTTAAAGTTCGTTATATTGTGTTGATACAATTAGTACTTTGTCATGTTTCGAGTTTTGAGCACCTGTTCGATGTTTGGCATAGATTTGCTAAATTTTCAAGATGAGACGTCCATGTCACACACCATCTTTTAGAGTCAGTGATTGATGTTTTTGGCTAGGTGTTTTCATCTTGTTCCAGGCGTTCTCAATGGGGTTTAAGTCAGAGTTACCTGGCCAGTCCAAAACCTTGATGTTTTGCTCATCAAGGTGTTTACTGCTCGGGACTTGTGTGCGGGGCTCCGTGTGCATGAAAAATTCCGTACCGTGAATTTCATATGCGGGGAGCAGGTGTTCCTTCAAAACATCGATGTAATTGGCTCCCTTCATGGTTACGTTCTGAAGGAAGTAAAGACTCCCTGCCCCTCTTCCCACTGAAACAGGCCCATACCATGACGCTATCTGGGTGTTTAACTGTCTTGACCGTAGTGAGTGTCATATCTGCTCACGGTGCTGGGCCGCCTTACCATGCTTGAGCCACCCCTGACGAGGAGCGTGCTCTTGTCACTCCACATCACACTTTTCCATTGCTCAGGTGTCCAGTCACGGTATTGCTTGGCAAACTGCAGTCTCTCTTCCTCATGGTGTCTGTGAGAAGTGGCTTGGCAGCAGTGCGGCAGGGCAGGCCGAGGTCTTTTGTTGAAATGGAAGAAAGATGAGCAGGTGTTGCAACGTCGGATGCTTCAGTTCTCACCAACATCTTGTCAGCAGGTCTTGCACATCAGTTTGCAGTTTGTGGTTCAATTCTGCTGACATGTAATGGCAAGTGCATATATTTTGCTCTAATCAAGCTCTCACCAACATCTTGTCAGTCTGTGGTAGTCTCTGAAGTTTTGTGTCTGGTGCGCCCACATCCCATGTCATAGGTGTGTCTCACCTATAGTATAGACAAACCATCACCTTCAATACCATTAACCTGTCAATACTGCATGTCTGGGGACCCTGAAATCAATATACCATTAACCTGTCAATGTGATGGGGTTGTTGTATTAAATTATTTTCATGATTTATTTTTCTTGCTCTACAAACCAATATGTATTAGTAGGAACTGTGGCACTGTCCAAATGAAGTGGTCCCTCCAGTTTTCCTCGTTTCCCAGCTCCACCCTCACAGCTCTCACTCAGCCGACATGACATCTATTGAAAATATGATAACCAAAACATTGAAGTAATGCAGTTCACAACCTGCACAGTGGGACATCTTGCCTCAAACTGAATTCAAATTCATACCGCAAGTCTCAAGGCCACCGTGATTGGTTGAATAAATTATGATTTTTTTTTTCATTGGCTGCCAGTTCACTTTCAAACGGAAGTAACCAATCAGCGGAAACAATAGCTCAAACAAAACGAGTCACTAATGTTGGCCCGCACGCTAGCCGCTGCCCTGGGTCGAGCAGCTCTCGCGTCACTCTGTCTCTGTTCTATTGACTCGGGAGTGAGATCGCCAAAAATACGATTAAATTTTTGAAATTCGGTATCACCATTATAAATAGGTTGCGCCTTATAAATATGGGATTAAAAATACTCGTAATGAGGAGCTCTATCTCATGAGGTGGGTAAAAAACATTTAGTGGAATGTGGTGAAACACTGGAATAATACCGTTTTTTGTATGTTTTGTAATGTCAACTATAGCTACCTATGTATAGTATTTATTGTTTTTTGGTGTGGGTTGGCTAGGGTAGACTTATTGTGGGTGTTTTCCAGGTGTGATTTAAGGGTTGTTTGTGGAGTGCAGGTGTGTGTGTGTGTGTGTATGTATTTACCTAGTTGTAGTTTTACAGGGCCTGGGCTTTATGCTCGTGTGGTCCCGTCTCCATATCTAGACTTATCTAATTTTTCTTTAAAACTATGTACACTCTTTGCTGACACCACTTCCTCACTCAAACTGTTCCAAGTCTCAACACATCTTTGCGGGAAACTATATTTTTTAACATCTCTCAGACATCGTCCCTTCCTTAGTTTCTTACTATGCGATCTTGTGCTTCTAAAGTCATATTCTTCTCTCAGGATCAGTTTCTCATTATCCACTTCATCCATTCCGTTAATCAATTTATAAACTTGTATCAGATCCCGTCTCTCTCTTCTCTGCTCCAAGGTTGGTAGATCCATTGCCTTTAGTCTCTCCTCATATGCCATCCCTTTAAATTCTGGAACCATTCTTGCAGCCATTTTTTGTAGTCTCTCTAATTTTCTTATGTGTTTTTTTTATGGGGAGTCCAAACTACTCCTGCATATTCCAATCTAGGTTTTATTTTAGTACTTATCAATTTCTTCATCATTTCCTTGTCCATATAGTGAAATGCTACTCCAATATTCCTTAGCAAATTATACGTCTCTCTGAAAATTCTATCAATATGGCTTATGTGTGTGTGTGTGTGTGTGTGTGTGTGTGTGTTTGTTGCTTGATGCAATATTTTTAGGTAATTTTTGGTGCATTTTGGTTAGGTAATGTTTGTCTTGTTTCTTCCATATCTCCCTCCACAGGTCCTCCTGGCTTTTCCTTCAGTAGACTATTTCCTCCATGTTTCCTCCACCTTCCCTCCAATTTTGAGTCTCCTATCTCACTTCTATCATAGTCAAAATAGTACTTTTCTAAATCTCACTTC
>NC_059265.1:6358948-6365035 GCF_017591435.1 Portunus trituberculatus
CTTCAGTACTGGGACACATTTTTTACCTTGAGATTTGTGTACCATTAGACCATTTTATTGACATTAGGAAGGGTCTATGGAGGGCACAAGATTAATGGCCACAGTCTTCACTATTTTAACCCCTTCAGTACTGGGACACATTTTTACCTTGAGATTTTGTACCATTAGACCATTTTATTGACATTAGAAGGGTCTATGGAGGGCAGAAGATTAATGGCCACAGTCTTCACTATTTTAACCCTTCAGTACTGGGACACATTTTTACCTTGAGATTTGTGTACCATTAGACCATTTTATTGACATTAGGAAGGGTGTATGGAGGGCAGAAGATTAATGGCCACAGTCTTCACTATTTTAACCCTTCAGTACTGGGACACATTTTTACCTTGAGATTTGTGTACCATTAGACCATTTTATTGACATTAGGAAGGGTGTATGGAGGGCACAAGATTAATGGCCACAGTCTTCACTATTTTAACCCTTCAGTACTGGGACACATTTTTACCTTGAGATTTGTGTACCATTAGACCATTTTATTGACATTAGGAAGGGTGTATGGAGGGCAGAAGATTAATGGCCACAGTCTTCACTATTTTAACCCTTCAGTACTGGGACACATTTTTACCTTGAGATTTGTGTACCATTAGACCATTTTATTGACATTAGGAAGGGTGTATGGAGGGCACAAGATTAATGGCCACAGTCTTCACTATTTTAACCCCTTCAGTACTGGGACACATTTTTACCTTGAGATTTGTGTACCATTAGACCATTTTATTGACATTAGGAAGGGTCTATGGAGGGCACAAGATTAATGGCCACAGTCTTCACTATTTTAACCCCTTCAGTACTGGGACACATTTTTACCTTGAGAACACATACACAGTTAAAAGATTTTTTTGAGCCAACATCACTGAGTGTGCAGAGATTTATCTCATTGTGTGGAGGAAATGTGTTCCCGAGCATCATGTCATGTCATGATGAGCACCAACAAGGCAAGCTGATTACTGACCTACAGCTGTCTGATGTACTGCAGACTACTACTACTACTAGCATTTACTACAGAGACTAGGTCTATTCATGGGGAAACCTCAGTTTCCTAGTAAAAACTACTAGAACTCTCTTGTCCTCAAAACACAATTCAAACACCATATGTAACTCCTCAAAATGCTTAAAACAGCACCTAGAGCTCAATACATTACACACACACACACACCACATCCAAACCACTTAAAACACACTCAATTTGTCCTAAACACTCAAAATTCCTGAGCTCACAAACACACCCCACACACCAAACGCCCAAACCACTTGAAACAACTTATCTTAAAACACACTCAAAACACCATGTAACACCTCAAAATGCCCCAAAACACCTGAGCAACAAGGTAAGCTAACGCCAACTGTGTGTCATGAAGCAAAGCATTTTCAACAAGGTGCTGATTATGAGCTAAGCTGTCTTAAAAGCATTTTCAACAGTACTGTTTTGTTTAACTGTCTGCCCTGAAGCAAACTTCTCAACAAGCTGATTACTGGACTAAGCTGTCACTGTACCATGATTATCAATACTTCTCCATCATTCTAAATTCTTCCACCACTGGGTGTTCCACCACATTTCCTAGATAACCATAAAGTGAATTTCATGATCTTCTCAATTTCATTGCATGCAACACCCTTAGTTTATCACACACTAAAGTACACACAGTTTGTTAATCCCACCTCATATTCAGTACTGGGACACATTTTTACCTTGAGATTTGTGTACCATTAGACCATTTTATTGACATTAGAAGGGTGTATGGAGGGCAGAAGATTAATGGCCACAGTCTTCACTATTTTAACCCTTCTTCAGTACTGGGACACATTTTTACCTTGAGATTTGTGTACCATTAGATCATTTTATTGACATTAGCAAGGGTCTATGGAGGTTAGAAGATTAATGGCCACAGTCTTCACTATTTTAACCCCTTCAGTACTGGGACACATTTTTACCTTGAGATTTGTGTACCATTAGACCATTTTATTGACATTAGGAAGGGTCTATGGAGGGCAGAAGAATAATGGCCACAGTCTTCACTATTTTAATCCCTTCAGTACTGGGACACATTTTTACCTTGAGATTTGTGTACCATTAGACCATTTTATTGACATTAGGAAGGGTGTATGGAGGGCAGAAGATTAATGGCCACAGTCTTCACTATTTTAACCCCTTCAGTACTGGGACACATTTTTACCTTGAGATTTGTGTGCCATTAGACCATTTTATTGACATTAGAAGGGTCTATGGAGGGCACAAGATTAATGGCCACAGTCTTCACTATTTTAACCCCTTCAGTACTGGGACACATTTTTACCTTGAGATTTGTGTACCATTAGACCATTTTATTGACATTAGAAGGGTGTATGGAGGGCACAAGATTAATGGCCACAGTCTTCACTATTTTAACCCCTTCAGTACTGGGACACATTTTTACCTTGAGATTTGTGTACCATTAGACCATTTTATTGACATTAGAAGGGTCTATGGATGGCAGAGGATTAATGGCCACAGTCTTCACTATTTTAATCCCTTCAGTACTGGGACACATATTTTTTACCTTGAGATTTGTGTACCATTAGACCATTTTACTGACATTAGCAAGGGGTATGGAGGGCACAAGATTAATGGCCACAGTCTTCACTATTTTAACCCCTTCAGTACTGGGACACATTTTTACCTTGAGATTTGTGTACCATTAGACCATTTTATTGACATTAGCAAGGGTCTATGGAGGCACAAGATTAATGGCCACAGTCTTCACTATTTTAACCCCTTCAGTACTGGGACACATTTTTACCTTGAGATTTGTGTACCATTAGACCATTTTATTGACATTAGCAAGGGTCTATGGAGGGCACAAGATTAATGGCCACAGTCTTCACTATTTTAACCCCTTCAGTACTGGGACACATTTTTACCTTGAGATTTGTGTACCATTAGACCATTTTATTGACATTAGCAAGGGTCTATGGAGGGCACAAGATTAATGGCCACAGTCTTCACTATTTTAACCCCTTCAGTACTGAGACACATTTTTACCTTGAGATTTGTGTACCATTAGACCATTTTATTGACATTAGATGGAGAGAGAGAAGAGAGAGTAGGGGATAATTTTACATAAACAGCCTCACACACACATTAACCCTTGGTAATAATAATAACATTGCTGCTCCTGCTACTACTACTACTATCCTTTTTGTCCCTGCTATGCATTTGAGGTTAGCAGCAGAAAACAGTGAAATTGAAGGAAATGTTGGAGGCTGTGGGTGTGGGTGAGGTGGGCCACGGTGTTAACTGGGGTACATATACACCATCGCCTTATTTACCACAGTAATATTTATCTAGTGGTGGTTGATTCTGGCTTTGCTTCACTTCTGGGTCTGGAAACACACAGACAGGACTGTCCATGGAAGGCAGGGTGAGCGGTGGGTTCAATATTGACGTAGATAATTCATTTAAAAATCGCCACAAGAAAAACGGCTCCAGACTGTATACACTACACTTTTAGGCGCGATAAATAGTGTAACTAATAATCAAAATATAATATTCCTACCGGGTGGTTTTTTGAAAGCGGTGGAAAGGAAGGTGTTTGTGTCCAATTAACGGGTGACAAACACACCACAATGTCGAGATAAACTCACCCAAACTACGTTATATTACATTTCTGAATAACACAAATTTTCGCTTTCCAGCCGAATAAAGAAAACACAGATTTTTGTCATATAAAGATTTTGTTTTCTATTTGTTACCATTCAAAATTTTGAAATTGAATACGAATAGGTAGACTAAACTTTATGGAATATTACTTGAATCATGTTTTTATATCTTTTTAAGTGTTATATCAAGCACCAAAACAATTAGGCGTGTTAATACGTTATATTCCTTGCAGTGACTTTAACGTTATTTTTCGGTAAAAACACAGCTGGACTCGATTCTATTGTAGTTTAGAAATTAGTTTACTTTACTAATAACAAATCAGATATCAGAAAAGTGCCAACTTCACTAATTAGAAATATTTCAATCTTACGGCGAAATATGTTTTATCAAGATTGAGTGACCAACACCCCATTTCGGTATTGGGAATATAATACTCATGTTATTTTCATTTTCTTTACCATTTTTATATTTATTTTATCAATGTTTTGAATTTTATAAGTTTGAGTGATAGAGGAAGTGTATACAATGATGTCGACATTTTGCGTAGGAGAAGAAGATCCGCCATTGTTAGCTGGAAGGATATTGACAGTTTTGAACATTTGTGGAGCAGGTGAGTTATTCCCAAGTGTGTGCGTGTACATGCTTATTATCTAAAGTATGTAGAGTTAGTGAGACGTGCCAATTAAGGTGAAAAAAGTCTGGTAAAGTGAAAATAAGTGCGTCTTTAATAAGCAAACTTTCGGATTTTTGTTGCCTTATATTTGTGGTGGTCATTCCTGCCCTCCTACATCACGCCCCATATTGCCTCCATAGATAGCTTATGCACCCATACACCTCCCATGCGCGGGATAGTTTGATAGTTGAAGCGGTTACTGAGATATGGTGGTGGTGTTGTGTTAGGCAGTGTCCGCCATCCTGCCTTCCACATCAGCCTCTCTGTGTTAACTATTTTCAGTTTTTCTTATTTACTACGCCTTGTCACGCCCCCATATTGCCTCCGTAGATAGTTTGTGGATCCATACACCTCCCATATGCGTGATAGTTTGATAGTTGAAGTGGTTAGTGAGATATGGTGGTGTTATAGTGTGGTAGGCAGTCCTTCACCCTTTCCTACGCCTTGTCACGCCTCATTTTACTATTACCACCACCACCACTACTACTACTACAACAACTACCACTATTCCAGAGGTGCACCATGGCTTGCCACAATGTCACAATGGGTTCTGGAGAGCCGCTGCTGTTGACTTGCTGCATGTCTCCTCTGCGGCAAAACTCACAAATACTCCACTCACCAAGTTCCAGAGGAGAGGTGAGTGTGTGTGGGAAAGGTGTCCTCAGGTGTGCTGTGAGTGTGGTGTGTGTGTGTGTGTTTTGTATGTTTTGTAATGTCAACTATAGCTACCTATGTATAGTGTTTATTTATTTTTGGTGTTGGTTGGCTAGGGTAAACTTATTGTGGGCGTTTTCCAGGTGTGATTTAAGGTTGTTTGTGGAGTGTGTGTGTGTGATGCAATATTTTAGGTAATTTTGGTGCGTTTTGGTTAGGTAATGTTTGTCTTGTTTCCTCCACATCTCCCTCCAGGTTACCTCAGGCTTTTCCAGTAGACTATTTTCTCCATGTTTCCTCCACCTTCCCTCCAATTTTGAGTCTCCTATCTCACTTCTATCATAGTCAAAATAGTACTTTTCTAAATCTCACTTCAAAACCTGACAATTTTTCTCATTTTCCCTCCACTCTCCTTTTCTTTCCATATCTCCCACACACCAAGCTGTGTACTGTGCTGGTGTCTGCAGGTGTGGTGTGTGTGTGGTACGTGTGGTGTGTGTGTAAATGTGTTTTTTGTTGTGTAAACTATATATTTTTGGGTGTGTGTTTTTTGCTTTTTCCAGTGTTTGCAAAGGGTTGTTTGTGGTTTGCTGGTGTGTGCAGGTGGGAATGGTGTGTGCTGTGTGTTTGGTGAGTGTCGGGTGTGTGAAAGCGTGGTTTTTTTTACAATTTTGTCTCATAAACCTCAATTTTTTCACTTGTTTTGGCCGGAAAATATTTGTCTTTTTAAAATCCTCCTATTACCACCACCACCACCACTGTCCAACCACACCCACAACCACCACAAACAACCAACATTACCACATCAGATGCTCACAAACACACCATTTCCACCACTAGTACTATTATAACCACCACCACCTCCTCCCAACAGGATCACCAGCCACCACCGGCCGTACTAAAGGAAGTGGCTCTATGTAGAGATGGAACATGGCAACTACACCAGCTGGGACACACCTAGCCAACTGTGAGTATTGAAGGCTGTTTTAGGGTGTTTGAAGACTTTGAGGGTGTTTAAGGCTACTTTAGGGTATTTTTAGGCTGTTTTAGATTGTTTAAGGCT
>NC_059265.1:6365535-6371191 GCF_017591435.1 Portunus trituberculatus
TTGTGGAGCAGGTGAGTTATTCCCAAGTGTGTGCGTGTACATGCTTATTATCTAAAGTATGTAGAGTTAGTGAGACGTGCCAATTAAGGTGAAAAAGTCTGGTAAAGTGAAAATAAGTGCGTCTTTATAAGCAAACTTTTGGGTTTTGTTGCCTCATATTTGCGGTGGTCATTCCTGCCCTCCTACGCATTGTCACGCCCCATATTGCCTCCATAGATAGCTTATGCACCCATACACCTCCCATGCGCGGGATAGTTTGATAGTTGAAGCGGTTACTGAGATATGGTGGTGTTCTTGTGTTAGGCAGTGTCCGCCATCCTGCCTTCCACATCGGCCCTCTCTGTGTTAACTATTTTCAGTTTTTCTTATTTACTACGCCTTGTCACGCCCCATATTGCCTCCGTAGATAGTTTGTGGATCCATACACCTCCCATATGCGTGATAGTTTGATAGTTGAAGTGGTTAGTGAGATATGGTGGTGTTATAGTGTGGTAGGCAGTCCTTCACCCTTTCCTACGCCTTGTCACGCCTCATTTATACTATTACTACCACCACCACCACTACCACTACTACAACAACTACCACTATTCCAGAGGTGCACCATGGCTTGCCACAATGTCACAATGGGTTCTTGGAGAGCCGCTGCTGTTGACTTGCTGCATGTCTCCTCTCTGCGGCAAAACTCACAAATACTCCACTCACCAAGTTCCAGAGGGAGAGGTGAGTGTGTGGGGTGGGAAAGGTGTCCTCAGGTGTGCTGTGAGTGTGGTGTGTGTGTGTGTGTTTTTGTACGTTTTTGTAATGTCAACTATAGCTACCTATGTATAGTGTTTTTTTTTTTTTTTTTTGGTGTGGTTGGCTAGGTAAACTTATTGTGCGCGTTTTCCAGGTGTGATTTAAGGGTTGTTTGTGGAGTGTGTGTGTGTGTGTGTGATGCAATATTTTTAGGTAATTTTTGGTGCGTTTTGGTTAGGTAATGTTTGTCTTGTTTCCTCCACAGGTTACCTCCAGGCTTTTCCTTCAGTAGACTATTTTCTCCATGTTTCCTCCACCTTCCCTCCAATTTTGAGTCTCCTATCTCACTTCTATCATAGTCAAAATAGTACTTTTCTAAATCTCACTTCAAAACCTGACAATTTTTCTCATTTTTCCCTCCACCATCTCCTTTTCTTTCTTCCATATCTCCTTCCACACACCAAGCTGTGTACTGTGCTGGTGTCTGCAGGTGTGGTGTGTGTGTGGTACGTGTGGTGTGTGTGTAAATGTGTTTTGTTTTAGTGTAAGCTACTATATATTTTTTGGGGTGTGTGTTTTTTGCTTTTTCCAGTGTTTGCAAAGGGTTGTTTGTGGTTTGCTGGTGTGTGCAGGTGTGGGAATGGTGTGTGCTGGTGTGCTGTGTGTTTGGTGAGTGTCGGGTGTGTGAAAGCGTGGTTTTTCTTACAATTTTGTCTCATAAACCTCAATTTTTACACTTGTTTTGGCCGGAAAATATTTGTCTTTTAAAATCCTCCTAATACCACCACCACCACCACCACCACTGTCCAACCACACCCACAACACCACAAACAACCAACATTACCACATCAGATGCTCACAAAACCACACCATTTCACTACCACCACTAGTACTATTATAACCACCACCACCTCCTCCCAACAGGATCACCAGCCACCACCGGCCGTACTAAAGGAAGTGGCTCTATGTAGGGATGGAACATAGCAACTACACCAGCTGGGACACACCTAGCCAACTGTGAGTATTGAAGGCTGTTTTAGGGTGTTTGAAGACTTTGAGGGTGTTTAAGGCTACTTTAGGGTGTTTTAAGGCTGTCTTAGGGTATTTTTAGGCTGTTTTAGATTGTTTAAGGCTATTTTAGGGTGTTTGAAGAATTTTAGGATGTTTAAGGCAGTTTTAAGCTATTTTAAGGGTGTTTAAGACTGTTTTAGTGTTTTTAGGGTTATTTTAAGGCTATTTAAGGGTGTTTAAGACTGTTTTAACTATTTTAGGCTATGTTAGGGTGTTTTAAGGGTGTTTCAAGATATTTACAGTACATGCACACACCATCGCTCCATCAGTGCTTCATCTTCTCGCTTTGTGTGTTTTTTATGATTCAGTGACAAAGTGACTAACTGTTTTCAGGGACACTGGGTACGGTGGCTTGGGGAGAGGACCGTGTGGCCTGAGGGGAGGGTGGTGGCCGGTGGGCAGTGTGTTACTGACCAGTGTGGTGTAATGGTGTTGTCATTGTCACCCTTGAGGAATTCTGAGGGTGAGCTGGCTCTATTAGATGAATTACAGGATTCTGAGGACAATGAGAGTCAATCAGAAGGACTCATTAGTGACTCACATGAGGAATATTTGCCAGAAAAGGACAGTGAGGCCAGGAGCTCCCAGGAAGAAAGTGATGGAAGTGGTGAGGATGACAATTAAGGAGATGGAAAGCATGTATGTTGATTTAGAAGGGTGTATGGTTTTAAATGTGGACATGGAAGCAGCAAGGATAAGAATTAAGGAGATGGAAAGTATATATGTTGATTTAGAAGAGTGTACAGTTTTAAATGTGGACATGGAAGTGTGGAGGATGACAATTAATGGAGATGGAAAGCATGTATGTTGATTTAGAAGAGTGTACAGTTTTAAATGTGGACACAAGTGTGGAGGATGAGAATTAAGAGAGATGAAAGCATATATGTTGATTTAGAAGAGTGTACAGTTTTAAATGTGGACATGGAAGTGTCGAGGATGAGGATTAAGAGAGATGAAAGTATCTATGTTGATTTAGAAGAGTGTAAGGTTTAAAATGTTGACATGGAAGTGTGGAGGATGACAATTAGAGAGATAGAAAGCATTTATGTTGATTTAGAAGAGTGTACAGTTTTAAATGTCAACACAAAAGCAGTGAGGATAAGAATTAAGGGAGATGGAAAACATAGATGTTGACAGTACCTTGGCATGTGACTGGCATGTGTGCTGAAGGGCAGGAGATCCGCACTTCAAGCAGGAATGCTGGAAAGAATGAAAAAAAAGAAAAGAAAAATTAGGTTGCTTATCAACAATAATGAGATGATGAGTGAATGTATCCAAGATTATTTATAGAAGCCAGTAAATATTGGTACAGAATGAATAACCAACATACTTGAAATGCAAGTTGCAAAATTGATCTCTGCATGTGTCACCAGATCAGTGGTGGGGCAGGTGGGCCATGTTTCTGGCAGGATTGCTGAAAAAAAAGGTGGTTAATCAACAGTAATGAGATACTAATGCATGATAAGTAGACATATCCAAGATCAAATACAGTAAAGCCAGTATATATTGGTACAAAATAATCAACATACTTGAAATGCAAGTTGCAGAATTATCTCGATACAGGCGACCCGGATTTTGTCGAGCAGCTGGAAGTGGTGGCACTTTGTACGAAGTCGTGCTGCTGCTCTTCAAAGTCAGGGTGGCCTGCATCAATAGGAATAGGAATATTCCTGTCTTTACATATATTGTGCAACATAGCACAAACATGCACCATCTTGCACACCTTCAATGGTGGGCTGACCCGGACCTCACTGTGCAAGACATGAAATCGGTGTTTCAGCTGCCCAGTGCCTCTTTGGACAACACTGCGTGTCTGCTTGTGAACCCTGAAAGAAAACATCAATGATAATAACAGCCATCATATACCATTAACCTGTCAATATGATGGGGACAATCAAAATTCTATCCAGGTGTTGTTGTATTAAATTATTTTCATGATTTATTTTTCTTGCTCTACAAACCAATATGTATTAGTAGGAACTGTGGCACTGTCCAAATGAAGTGGTCCCTCCAGTTTTCCTCGTTTCCCAGCTCCACCCTCACAGCTCTCACTCAGCCGACATGACATCTATTGAAAATATGATAACCAAAACATTGAAGTAATGCAGTTCACAACCTGCACAGTGGGACATCTTGCCTCAAACTGAATTCAAATTCATACCGCAAGTCTCAAGGCCACCGTGATTGGTTGAATAAATTATGATTTTTTTCATTGGCTGCCAGTTCACTTTCAAACGGAAGTAACCAATCAGCGGAAACAATAGCTCAAACAAAACGAGTCACTAATGTTGGCCCGCACGCCAGCCGCTGCCCTGGGTCGAGCAGCTCGCGCCAGTCTGTCTCTGTTCTATTGACTCGGGAGTGAGATCGCCAAAATACGATTAAATTTTTGAAATTCGGTATCACCATTATAAATAGGTTGCGCCTTATAAATATGGGATTAAAAATACTGTAATGAGGAGCTCTATCTCATGAGGTGGGTAAAAAACATTTAGTGGAATGTGGTGAAACACTGGAATAATACTGTTTTTTGTATGTTTTTGTAATGTCAACTATAGCTACCTATGTATAGTGTTTATTTTTTTTGGTGTGGGTTGGCTAGGGTAGACTTATTGTGGGTGTTTTCCAGGTGTGATTTAAGGGTTGTTTGTGGAGTGCAGGTGTGTGTGTGTGTGTATGTATTTACCTAGTTGTAGTTTTACAGGGCCTGGGCTTTATGCTCGTGTGGTCCCGTCTCCATATCTAGACTTATCTAATTTTTCTTTAAAACTATGTACACTCTTTGCTGACACCACTTCCTCACTCAAACTGTTCCAAGTCTCAACACATCTTTGCGGAAACTAAATTTTTAACATCTCTCAGACATCGTCCCTTCCTTAGTTTCTTACTATGCGATCTTGTGCTTCTAAAGTCATATTCTTCTCTCAGGATCAGTTTCTCATTATCCACTTCATCCATTCCGTTAATCAATTTATAAACTTGTATCAGATCCCGTCTCTCTTCTCTGCTCCAAGGTTGGTAGATCCATTGCCTTTAGTCTCTCCTCATATGCCATCCCTTTAAATTCTGGAACCATTCTTGCAGCCATTTTTTGTAGTCTCTCTAATTTTCTTATGTGTTTTTTTTATGGGGAGTCCACACAACTCCTGCATATTCCAATCTAGGTTTTATTTTAGTACTTATCAATTTCTTCATCATTTCCTTGTCCATATAGTGAAATGCTACTCCAATATTCCTTAGCAAATTATACGTCTCTCTGAAAATTCTATCAATATGGCTTGTGTGTGTGTGTGTGTGTGTGTGTGTTGTTTGATGCAATATTTTTGGTAATTTTGGTGCGTTTTGGTAGGTAATGTTTGTCTTGTTTCTTCCATATCTCCTCCACAGGTCCTCCTGGCTTTTCCTTCAGTAGACTATTTCCTCCATGTTTCCTCCACCTTCCCTCCAATTTTGAGTCTCCTATCTCACTTCTATCATAGTCAAAATAGTACTTTTCTAAATCTCACTTCAAAACCTGACAATTTTTCCTCATTTTTCCCTCCACCACTCCTTTAGTCAAAATAGTCCTCCATATCTCCTCCACACACCAAGCTGTGTACTGCTGCTGTGTGCACAGCTGTGGAAAGGTTTCTGCAGGTGTGGTGTGTGTGTGCAGGTGGTGTGTGTGTAAATGTGTTGTTTGTTGTGTAAACTATATTTTGGGTGTGTTTTTTTTGCATTTTCCAGTGTTTGCAAAGGGTTGTTTGTGGTTTGCTGGTGTGCAGGTGTTGAATGGTGTGTGCTGGTGCTGTGTGTGGTGAGTGTGTGTGAAAGCATGTGTTTCTTACAATTTTGTCTCATAAAACCTCAA
>NC_059265.1:6371691-6398869 GCF_017591435.1 Portunus trituberculatus
TGGAATACTCCAGGAGAGGTACTTACGGGATGTAGGCAGTGCTGCAGACTGAGTGATTCCCGTGTCCTCTCTTCCCGGTTCCCTTTGTGGTCTCATTTATACAATTGAGCAGCTGCAGCCTGCCCTCTAAAGACAACTTCTACTACTTCCTACACTACACTACAACACCTTACACTTTTACACTCTCTTCAAATCAAAATTTAATAATGGCTTCACCACGCCCTGCCTCGGAGTCCCCCTCTGGGGAGGGGACCATAAATGTCCCCAGGTCGGACTGCCCTCTGCTGTCGACCTTGGGTGTCTTGACACTTCATCTAATACTTTCACTATCAATTTCTGCAACATTCGTGGCCTTCGTTCTAATTTTCAATCTGTGGAACACCACCTCTCCTCTACTAAACCTCATCTTCTCTTCCTAACTGAAACACAGTTGTCTGTGACTACTGACAGCAGCCCTTTTCTGTTCCCTCCTACTTGCTCTATCCTCATTTTCAATCCAAAGCTGGATGTTGCGCATACGTGCGTAACGACACCACTTGCTCTCGTGCCCACAATCTTGAATCTTCAGAATTTTCTACCATCTGGCTAAGACTTCAATGTCACTCTCTAACTAAATTCATCTGTGCTGTATACCTCTCACCTAATTCCTCTGACTATGTAAAATTCTTTGACTATTTGACTTCCAAGGTGGAGCACATCTTATCTCACTTTCCTTTGCTGAGATCTCCATTTTAGATTTCAATGTTCACCACCAGCTTTGGCTTTCATCTTCTTTCACTGACCAACCTGGTGAACAAACCTTCAACTTTGCTATCCTTCATGACCTAGAGCAGCTAGTGAAGTTCCCTACCCGTATTCCTGACCGCCTTGGAGACACGCCCAACATTCTTGATCTTTTCCTAACCTCCAACCCTTCTGCTTACTCTGTTAAACTTTCCTCTCCGTTGGGCTCCTCCGACCACAATCTAATTTCCGTTACCAGTTCTATCACTCCAGTGCAGCCTCAGGACCCGCCTAAGCGGAGGTGCTTCTGGCATTTTAACTCTGCTAAGTGGGAGGAACTAAGGCAGTACTATTCTGATTTCCTTGGGATGATTATTGTTTTCATGTCAGAGATCCTTCTCTTGTGCCGAGCGCATAACAGAGGTGATTATCTCTGGCATGGAGCTATACATTCCTCATACTTTCTCTAACCCTAAAGCTAAAAAGCCTTGGTTTAACTCTGCTTGTTCTCGTGCTGTCAATGATAGAGAGGCGGCTCACAAACGGTTCCGTAGCCATCCAACTGCTGAAACTCATGCCCTATATATTTCTGCCCGTAATCATGCCAAATCTATTCTCCAACTTACTAAAACTCTTTCATCAATAGAAAATGTCAAAGTCTTTCCAATTCTAACTCCTCTCGAGATTTCTGGCATCTAGCCAATAATATCTCTAACAACTTTACTTCTTCGTCTTTCCCTCCTTTACTTCATCCAGATGGCTCTACAGCTGTCTCTTCTTTTCTAAAGCTGAACTCTTCGCTCAAACCTTTGCTACCAACTCAACTTTGGATGATTCTGGGCATATTCCTCCTACTCCTCCACCCTCTGACTACTTCATCCCTAAAATTAAAATTCTTTATAAAGACGTTTTCCTGGCCCTCTCTGGCCTTGATTCTCGGAAGGCTTACGGTCCGGATGGAGTCCCTCCTGTTGTTCTCAAAACTGTGCTTCCGAACTCGCTCACTGCCTGGTCAAACTCTTTCATCTGTGTCTCTACTTCTATTTATCCTTCTTGCTGGAAGTTTGCTCACATTCAACCTGTCCCTAAAAAGGTGACCACTCCAATCCTTCTAACTACCGCCCTATAGCTTTGATTTCCTGCCTTTCTAAAGCCTTTGAGTCTATCCTTAATAGGAAGATAATGAGGCATCTATCAGCTCACAACCTTCTCTCTGATTGCCAGTATGGTTTCCGTAAAGGCAGATCTACTGGTGATCTTCTTACTTTCCTAACTGAATCTTGGTCATCCTCTTTAGGGACTTCGGTGAAACCTTTGTTGTCGGCCTTGACATATCGAAAGCCTTCGATAGAGTCTGGCACAAATCTTTAATTTCTAAACTACCCTCCTACGGATTCTATCCTCTCTGTACCTTCATCTCCAGTTTCCTTTCCGATCGTTCTATTGCTGCTGTAGTAGACGGTCACTGTTCTTCCCTAAAACTATCAACAGTGGTGTTCCACAGGGTTCTGTCCTATCACCCACTCTCTTTCTATTATTCATCAATGATCTCCTAAATCTGACTCAATGCCCTATCCACTCCTATGCTGATGATACCACCCTGCATTATTCAACAGCGTTCAACAGACGCCCAACCCAACAACAATTAAATGACTCAAGGCGAGATGCTATAGGACGCCTAACTTCTGATCTTTCACTTGTTTCTGATTGGGGCAGAGAAAACCTGGTTTTGTTCAATGCCTCAAAACTCAATTTCTACAACTATCTACTCGACATAACCTTCCAGACAACTATCCTCTCTTCTTCAATAACACTCAACTTCCCTCTCCTCTACATTAAACACACTCGGTCTATCCTTCACTAAAAATCTAAACTGGAAATTTCACATCTCTACTCTTGCTAAATCAGCTTCCAAGAAGTTAGGTGTCCTATGGCGTCTTCGTCCATTTTTCTCTCCTCCCAGCTGCTTGCTCTGTACAAGGGCCTTATCCGCCCGTGTATGGAGTATGGCTCTCATGTCTGGGGATCCACACACAGCTTTACTAAACAAGGTGGAATCTAAAGCTTTTCGTCTTATCAACTCTTCTCCTCTAACTGACTGTCTTGATTCTTTAAGTCACCGCCGCAATGTTGCATCTTTATCTGTCTTCTACCGCTGTTTTCATGCTGTCTGCTCTTCTGAACTTGCTAACTGCATGCCTTCCCCTCCTGCGGCCTCGCTGCACAAGACTCTCTACTTCTTCTCATCCCTATTCTGTCCATCTTCCTAATGCAAGAGTTAACCAGTATCTTCACTCCTTCATTCCCTACACTGGTAAACTCTGGAACTCTCTACCTGTGTCTGTATTTCCACCTGCCTATGACTTAAACTCTTTCAAAAGAGGAGTGTCAAGACACCTCTTACGTTAACTGGACCCTCCTTTTAGATTTTTTGTTTTTCTCTTTCTACTTTCCTCTTAACAGGGCCTGGCAACCAGCGGGATTTTTTTTTTCCAACACTTTGTTTGCCCTTGGCCAGTGCCCTTGTAATGTAAAAAAAAATGAAGGAAAAGCCAGGAGGACCTGTGGAGGGAGATATGGAAGAAACAAGACAAACATTACCTAACCAAAACGCACCAAAAATTACCAAAAAATATTGCATCAAGCAACAAAACACACACACACACACACACACACACACACACACACACACACACACACAAGCCATATTGATAGAATTTTCAGAGAGACGTATAATTTGCTAAGGAATATTGGAGTAGCATTTCACTATATGGACAAGGAAATGATGAAGAAATTGATAAGTA
This sequence comes from Portunus trituberculatus, assembly GCF_017591435.1. Classification (NCBI taxonomy): domain Eukaryota; kingdom Metazoa; phylum Arthropoda; class Malacostraca; order Decapoda; family Portunidae; genus Portunus; species Portunus trituberculatus. The sequence continues at coordinate 6,375,219 of NC_059265.1, forward strand.
CTAAAATAAAACCTAGATTGGAATATGCAGGAGTTGTGTGGACTCCCCATAAAAAAACACATAAGAAAATTAGAGAGACTACAAAAAATGGCTGCAAGAATGGTTCCAGAATTTAAAGGGATGGCATATGAGGAGAGACTAAAGGCAATGGATCTACCAACCTTGGAGCAGAGAAGAGAGAGACGGGATCTGATACAAGTTTATAAATTGATTAACGGAATGGATGAAGTGGATAATGAGAAACTGATCCTGAGAGAAGAATATGACTTTAGAAGCACAAGATTGCATAGTAAGAAACTAAGGAAGGGATGATGTTAAAAATTTTAGTTTCCCGCAAAGATGTGTTGAGACTTGGAACAGTTTGAGTGAGGAAGTGGTGTCAGCAAAGAGTATACATAGTTTTAAAGAAAAATTGGATAAGTGTAGATATGGAGACGGGACCACACGAGCATAAAGCCCAGGCCCTGTAAAACTACAACTAGGTAAATACATACACACACACACACACACCTGCACTCCACAAACAACCCTTAAATCACACCTGGAAAACACCCACAATAAGTCTACCCTAGCCAACCCACACCAAAAAAAAAAAATACTATACATAGGTAGCTATAGTTGACATTACAAAAACATACAAAAAACAGTATTATTCCAGTGTTTCACCACATTCCACTAAATGTTTTTTACCCACCTCATGAGATAGAGCTCTCATTACGAGTATTTTTAATCCCATATTTATAAGGCGCAACCTATTTATAATGGTGATACCGAATTTCAAAATTTAATCGTATTTTTGGCGATCTCACTCCCGAGTCAATAGAACAGAGACAGAGTGACGCGAGAGCTGCTCGACCCAGGGCAGCGGCTAGCGTGGGCCAACATTAGTGACTCGTTTTGTTTGAGCTATTGTTTCCGCTGATTGGTTACTTCCGTTTGAAAGTGAACTGGCAGCCAATGAAAAAAATCATAATTTATTCAACCAATCACGGTGGCCTTGAGACTTGCGGTATGAATTTGAATTCAGTTTGAGGCAAGATGTCCCACTGTGCAGGTTGTGAACTGCATTACTTCAATGTTTTGGTTATCATATTTTCAATAGATGTCATGTCGGCTGAGTGAGAGCTGTGAGGGTGGAGCTGGGAAACGAGGAAAACTGGAGGGACCACTTCATTTGGACAGTGCCACAGTTCCTACTAATACATATTGGTTTGTAGAGCAAGAAAAATAAATCATGAAAATAATTTAATACAACAACACCTGGATAGAATTTTGATTGTCCCCATCATATTGACAGGTTAATGGTATATGATGGCTGTTATTATCATTGATGTTTTCTTTCAGGGTTCACAAGCAGACACGCAGTGTTGTCCAAAGAGGCACTGGGCAGCTGAAACACCGATTTCATGTCTTGCACAGTGAGGTCCGGGTCAGCCCACCATTGAAGGTGTGCAAGATGGTGCATGTTTGTGCTATGTTGCACAATATATGTAAAGACAGGAATATTCCTATTCCTATTGATGCAGGCCACCCTGACTTTGAAGAGCAGCAGCACGACATCGTACAAGAAGTGCCACCACTTCCAGCTGCTCGACAAAATCCGGGTCGCCTGTATCGAGATGAATTCTGCAACTTGCATTTCAAGTATGTTGATTATTTTGTACCAATATATACTGGCTTTACTGTATTTGATCTTGGATATGTCTACTTATCATGCATTAGTATCTCATTACTGTTGATTAACCACCAGCAATCCTGCCAGAAACATGGCCCACCTGCCCCACCACTGATCTGGTGACACATGCAGAGATCAATTTTGCAACTTGCATTTCAAGTATGTTGGTTATTCATTCTGTACCAATATTTACTGGCTTCTATAAATAATCTTGGATACATTCACTCATCATCTCATTATTGTTGATAAGCAACCTAATTTTTCTTTTCTTTTCTTTTTTTCATTCTTTCCAGCATTCCTGCTTGAAGTGCGGATCTCCTGCCCTTCAGCACACATGGCCAGTCACATGCCAAGGTACTGTCAACATCTATGTTTTCCATCTCCATTAATTCTCATCCTCACTGCTTCCATGTCCACATTTAAAACTGTACACTCTTCTAAATCAACATATATGCTTTCCATCTCCATTAATTGTCATCCTCCACACTTCCATGTCCACATTTTAAACTGTACACTCTTCTAAATCAACATACATACTTTCATCTCTTAATCCTCATCCTCGACACTTCCATGTCCACATTTAAAACTGTACACTCTTCTAAATCAACATATATACTTTCATCTCTCTTAATTGTCATCCTCCACACTTGTGTCCACATTTAAAACTGTACACTCTTCTAAATCAACATATATGCTTCCAATCTCCATTAATTATCATCCTCCACACTTCTATGTCCACATTTAAAATGTACATCTTCTAAATCAACATATATGCTTTCCATGTCCACATTGTCCACAAACTGTACACTTTTCTAAATCAACATATATGCTTTCCATCTATCTTAATCACTGCTTCAATGTCCACATTTAAAACACTTTTTAAATCAACACATTTAAAAATTTTCATCCTTGCCACTTCCACCACATTTTAAATTGTACTTCTAAATCAACATATATGCTTTCCATCTCCTTAATTGTCATCCTCACCACTTCCATCACTTTCTTCCTGGGAGCTCCTGGCCTCACTGTCCTTTTCTGGCAAATATTCCTCATGTGAGTCACTAATGAGGCCTTCTGATTGACTCTCATTGTCCTCAGAATCCTGTAATTCATCTAATAGAGCCAGCTCACCCTCAGAATTCCTCAAGGGTGACAATGACAACACCATTACACCACACTGGTCAGTAACACACTGCCCACCGGCCACCACCCCTCCCCTCAGGCCACACGGTCCCTCCCCCCAAAGCCACCATACCCAGTGTCCCTGAAAACAGTTAGTCACTTTGTCACTGAATCATAAAAAACACACAAAGCGAGTAGATGAAGCACTGATGGAGCGATGGCGTGGATGCACTTCATCACTTCAGGAGCCAAAATTTTTAAATATCTTGAAACACCCTTAAAACACCCTAAAATAGCCTAAAATAGTTAAAAACAGTCTTAAACACCCTTAAATAGCCTTAAAATAGCCCTAAAACACTAAAACAGCCTTAAACACCCTTAAAATAGCCTAAAACTCCCTTAAACATCCTAAAATTCTTAAAACACCCTAAAATAGCCTTAAACAATCTAAAACAGCCTAAAAATACCCTGAGACAGCCTTAAAACATCCTAAAGTAGCCTTAAACACCCTCAAAGTCTTCAAACACCCTAAAACAGCCTTCAATACTCACAGTTGGCTAGGTGTGTCCCAGCTGGTGCAGTTGCCATGTTCCATCCCTACATAGAGCCACTTCCTTTAGTACGGCCGGTGGTGGCTGGTGATCCTGTTGGGAGGAGGTGGTGGTGGTTATAATAGTACTAGTGGTGGTAGTGAAATGGTGTGGTTTTGTGAGCATCTGATGTGGTAATGTTGGTTGTTTGTGGTGGTTGTGGGTGTGGTTGGACAGTGGTGGTGGTGGTGGGTGTGGTTGGACAGTGGTGGTGGTGGTGGTGATGGTGGTGGTAATAGGAGGATTTTAAAAAGACAAATATTTTCTGGCCAAAACAAGTGAAAAAATTGAGGTTTATGAGACAAAATTGTAAGAAAAACCACGCTTTCACACACCCCACACTCACCAAACACACAGCACACCAGCACACACCATTCCCACACCTGCACACACCAGCAAACCACAAACAACCCTTTGCAAACACTGGAAAAAGCAAAAAAACACACACCCCAAAAAATATATAGTTTACACAACAAAAAACACATTTACACACACACCACACGTACCACACACACACCACACCTGCGAAACCTTTCCACACCCGCACACACCAGCACAGTACACAGCTTGGTGTGTGGAGGAGATATGGAGGAAAGAAAAGGAGGTGGTGGAGGGAAAAATGAGAAAAATTGTCAGGTTTTGAAGTGAGATTTAGAAAAGTACTATTTTGACTATGATAGAAGTGAGATAGGAGACTCAAAATTGGAGGGAAGGTGGAGGAAACATGGAGAAAATAGTCTACTGAAGGAAAAGCCTGGAGGTAACCTGTGGAGGAGATATAGAGGAAACAAGACAAACATTACCTAAACAAAAGCACCAAAATTACCTTAAAATATTGCATCACACAACAAAACAAACACACACACCACAAACAACCTTTAAATCACACCTGGAAAACACCCACAATAAGTCCACCCTAGCCAACCCACACCAAAAAAATAAACACTATACATAGGTAGCTATAGTTGACATTACAAAACTTACAAAAATACACTTACACACACACCACACTCACAGCACACCTGCAGACACCTCTCCCACACCCACACACACTCACCTCTCCCTCTGGAACTTGGTGAGTGGAGTATTTGTGAGTTTTGCCGCAGAGAGGAGACATGCAACAAGTCACAGCGCCAAGCCCATTGTGACATTGTGGCAAGCCATGGTGCACCTCTGACCAGTAGTAACAGTATAAATGAGGCGTGACAAGGCGTAGGATAAGGACACTGAAGGGCCAACAGGGCCCATCATAGGATAACATCCACCACTGGAACACCATGTATCAGTCGCACAGCGACCTCGTCATCAGTACTTAAAGATACACTTACAAGTACACAATACATTATATACTAATTCTAAATATTTGGCCCATTAACAGGGCTAAGTCCTGCAGCGAAATCCTCTACAATTTGTGGTCCCCATACATGGGGATCATGTCTTATTTAACTATAGTAAATTTCTTATAAAAACTATCATGCAGTGCTATACATAATTATAAATCTAATGAATTTAAGTGCTTATCTAATCTGTTTTAAACATTGTCAAACTAGTGCTATTTACAACTGTCTCTGGCAATGCATTCCAGAAGTCTACCACTCTATGACTAAAGAAATATTTTCTTATATCTAACCTGCAGCCTTGCTTTCTAATCTTCCTGCCATGATTTCTAGTCCTATTTCCCTCCTCTAAGGTAAAGAAAGATCTCACATCTATGTAGTTTGTATCTGAAAACATTTTAAATAACTCTATCATATCCTCTTATACATCTCCTCTCAAATGAAAACATGTTTAATTCCTTTAATCTATCTCTATACTCCAGGCGCTTTAATGCTGGTATCATCCTAGTTGCTCTTCTCTGAACTGCTTCTAACATGTTGATATCCTGCCTATAGTGGGGTGACCAGGCCTGTATGCAATACTCTAAATGGGGCCTAACATAGGAATTATATAAGCTACGCACCACTTCCTTACTTTTATAACTAACATTTCTATTTATAAAACCCAGGATCCTATTTGCCCTATTTCTTGCTTCTAAACATTGCTTTGAAAATTTCATAGTCCTGTCTATCACTACTCCTAAATCCTTTCCTTCCTCTACTGCCTCTAGCCAACATCCCTCCATCTCATAGTTAAAGTTTGTGTTGTCTTTACCTAAATGCATAACCTGACACTTATCAGAATTAAACTCCATCTGCCACCTGTCTGCCCATGCTATCAGCCTGTCCAGGTCTCGTTGTATTCTGTAATTGTCCTTTTCACCCTGTACTGCACATGCTATCTTAGTATCATCTGCAAACTTTGATACTTTGCTACTAATTCCTAAATCTAAATCGTTAATGTACACCAAGAAAAGAAGAGGTCCTAGCACTGATCCTTGGGGTACCCCACTAACCACTTCCTTCCACTCAGACATTGCCCCATTTAATACTACTCTCTGTTTCCTATCAGAAAGCCATTCACTAATCCAGTCAACTAACCTACCCCTATCCCATGTAGTCTCAATTTGTACACTAGCCTCCTATGCGGTACCTTATCAAATGCCTTGCTAAAATCTAGATATATAACATCTATGCTATTTCCATCATCTAACTCCTTGGTAATATATTCTAAGATATCGAGCAAATTTGTAAGACAGGACCTCCCTGATCTAAAGCCATGTTGGGTATCTCTAATTAATCTATTCTCATTTAAATGCTCCCAAATACTACCCTTAATGATTTTCTCTAGTATCTTACATACTATACTAGTTAAACTGATCGGTCTATAATTATTCGCATCATCCTTCCTACCTTTTTAAATATTGGAGTAACATTAGCTAACTTCCAGTCCTGAGGTATCTCAGCAAACCTAAGTGATCTTTCAAAGATTAACTTAAGTGCTTCAGAAATACTGTCTACACCCTCCCTAAGTACTCTGGCATGTAGCTCATCAGGACCACTGGCTTTCCTATCGTCTAGTTCAAGAATAAATTTCCTAATAATTCCCGGTTTTATATCAATATTTTCTAAAGCTCTTAAACTACTTGCCGCACTGTTTGTAACAGGATTTCCTATTCTTTCCTAGTAAATACTGAAGAAAATTGTTCATTCAATAATTCTACTATGTCTTCATTTTGATCCACTACTACACCATCTTTTCTGAGTGGTCCAATCCTATCCTTATTTCTTTTATCACTGACCTTGTAATAACTATATAATTTTTTGGGATCTTTACTCCCAGCTCTAGCTAGTTTTATCTCTGCCTGTCTTTTACTTTTTATAACCTTACTCAAATCATCTCTGACCTGTCTGTACCTAATCAAATCTACATCTTCCCACTTTTCTGCAACTCTCTATATGCCCTCTTCTTCTCTCTGATCTGGCTACCTATCTCATGAGTCCACCATAATGGCTTCCTGTTTCTCTGCCTTATATCTTTGTAAGGGATACACTGCATCACTATACCCTTTACTACAACCTTAAAAATATCCCACATCTCCTGTGCAGTTTTAATTCCAAAACTATCTTCCCAGTTTACCTCTCCTAATAACTGACGTAACCTACCATAATTGCCTTTCTGATAGTTTGGGACTCTAGTCTTATTCGCTATATTATCCCTACTGAATTAATGATAAATCTAATTATATGATGGTCACTGTCTGGAAAAGTCTCTCCTACCTCAACTTCCTATAAACAATGGTCAATATTTGTTAGTACTATGTCTAAAACGTGACAAGGCGTAGGTTTATCTACCATCTGCACTAAATAGTTATCCTGAAAACTTTCCATAAACTTATTTTCACTAGCATCTCCTACCAGGGTGATGCACACTGCCTAACACACAATAACACCAACATATCTCAGTAATTGCTTCAACTATCAAACTATCAAGCATATGGGAGGTGTAAACTACCTACAGAGGCAATATGGGGCGTGACAATGCGTAGTAAATAAGAAAAACTGAAAATAGTTAACACAGAGATGGCCGATGTGGCAGGCAGGATGGCGGACACTGCCTAACACAATAACACCACCATATCTCAGTAACCACTTCAACTATCACACTATCCCGCGCATGGAAGTTGTATGGGTGCATAAGCTATCTATGGAGGCAATATGGGGCGTGACAAGGCGTAGGAGGGCAGGAATGACCACCAGAAATATGAGGCAACAAAACCCAAAAGTTTGCTTATAAAGACGCACTTATTTTCACTTTACCAGACTTTTTTCACCTTAATTGGCACGTCTCACTAACTCTACATACTTTAGATAATAAGCATGTACACGCACACACTTGGGAATAACTCACCTGCTCCACAAATGTTCAAAAACTGTAAATCTCAAAACAAAGCTAACAATGGCGGATCTTCTCCTTCTTCTTCTACGCAAAATGTCGACATCATTGTATACACTTCCTCTATCACTCAAACTTCTTATAAAATTCAAAATAACATTGAAATAAAATAAATATGAAATGGTAAAGAAAAATGAAAATAACATGTATTATATTCCCAATACCGAAATGGAGGTGTTGGGGTCACTCAAAATCTTGATAAAAACATATTTCGCCGTAAAAATTGAAATATTTCTACTTAATTAGTGAAGTTGGCACTTTTCTGATATCTGATTTGTTATTAGTAAAGTAAACTAATTTCTAAACTACAATAGAATCGAGTCCAGCTGTGTTTTGGTTTACCGAAAAAATAACGTTAAAGTCACTGCAAGGAATATAACGTTTTTTTTTTTTAGCACGCCTAGGATTGTTTTGGTGCTTGATATAACACTTAAAAGATATGAAAAACATGATTCAAGTAACAATATTCCATAAAGTTTAGTCTACCTATTCGTATTTTCAATTTCAAAATTTTGAATGGTAACAAAATAGAAAACAAAAATCTTTATATGACAAAGAATCTGTGTTTTCTTTATTCGGCTGGAAAGCGAAAATTTGTGTTATTCAGAAAATGTAATATAACGTAGTTTGGGTGAGCTTTCCATCTCGACATTGTGGTGTGTTTGTCACCCGTTAATTGGACACAAACACCTTCCTTTCCACCGCTTTCAATAAAAAAAACCACCCGGTAGGAATATTATATTTTGATTATTAGTTACACTATTTATCGCGCCTAAAAGTGTAGTGTATACTAGTCTGGGAGCCGTTTTTCTTGTGGCGATTTTTTAAATGAATTATCTACGTCAATATTGAACCCACGGGGGGCGCCTCACCCCTGCCTTCCCCATGGACAGTCCAGCAATGTCTGCTTCCACTCCCCCTGTGTTTCCAGACCCAGAGAGTGAAGCAAAGCCAGAATCAACCACCACACTAGATAAATAGCCATTACTGTGGTAAATAAGGCGATGGTTGTGTATATGTACCCCAGTTAACACCGCCCGCCGCCCACCTCACCCACACCCACAGCCCGCCCCAACATTTCCTTCAATTCTCACTGTTTTCTGCTGCTGCTGCGCGCCTCAAATGCATAGCAGGGACAAAAGAGGAGCGAGTAGTAGTAGTAGTAGTAGCAGGAGCAGCAGTGTTATTATTATTACTATGAGGGAAGAGCAGAGTGGGGAAGAGGGAGCAGGCGAGCCAGACGGGGAAAGATAGTAGTCAGGATGGGCAGAGATGGCAGGTTGCGAAAGGAAAGCGGAGGCAGTTAGGGAGGATAGGACTAAACATGTTGAGTGTGAAAATAGGTTCGGTTTGTTGGAGGAGAGAGTGAGTGAGAGTGGAGTGAATGAAGTGGTTGTGGTGAGTGAAAGGAGAAAGAAGGGGTAGAGGAGAGGAGGAGGATGGTTGTGCCTAGCACACCTCAGGTGTGTGTGGTGGGTGACTCTCAGGTTAGGTATTTAGATAGCACTTTCTGTGGGAAAGACAGGGATAGGAGGACGAATGTGTATGCCTGGTGCAGGTGTGAAGGCAGTGAGTGAGGAGGTGCAGAAGAGGGTTATGGAGAGGGAGGGTGTAGTAGTTTTGCACGTAGGTGGGAACGATGTCAGAGCAGGTGGGTCGGAGGAGTTAGTGGCAAGATTTCAGGAAATGTTAGGCAAGATAAGGGAGAGTGGTAGGAGGTGTGTAGTGTCAGGAATCTTGCCTCGTGTGTATGTTAGCAGGAATGGTTGTCTAGAGCCATTGGTGTGAATGGTCGGGTAAAAGGGATGTGTAAGGATGTGGGTGTCAGCTTTGTGGATGTATGGGATAGGTTCTATGGGCGAAGGATTTGTATGCTAGGGATGGTGTGCATCTGAGTAGGAAGGGTGTGGATGTGCTGAGTGGATGTCTGGAGGGGAGTTGGGATGGAGTGTAGGGGGTGAGGTAGCAAATGCATTCCAGAAGAAAGATGCTAGACATAAATTAGATAGGATAAACAGAGATAGTGAAAAGATTAGGAAAGATTTCCAGGTGCAAATAGGAGAGAATAAGATTAGGATTCCAAATAAGGAGACAGCATCTAGGAAGGTAGCTGGACTTAAATGTTTTATGTAAATGCCAGGAGTCTTAGGAACAAGAAGGACGAGTTATCTAGTTATATAGTTGAGGAGGATTTAGATGTTGTATGTGTCACAGAGGCATGGGTAAATGAGGAAAAGTTTAGGAAAATAGGAAAGAATATGAAGTAGATGGATACATTATGTATTTACACCAGAGAATTGGTAGGATAGGTGGAGGAGTAGTTATTTATGTAAAAAATCCTTCATTTCCAGTCAGGTTAATGGTATTAAGGTAGATAACAGAGTAGAGTCCTTATGGCTGGATGTTAGAGTAAACAAAAGTAAGGTTATTAGAGTAGGAGCTTTTATAGACCACCTAACCAGTCAGCAGAGGTAGACAACCTTATGGTAGATGAGATAAATAGGGGTGTACTAGTCAGACAATTATCTTAGGGATTTTAATCTTAAGTCAGTAAACTGGGAGAGGATGGTAGGAGATGCTAGTGAAAATAAGTTTATGGAAAGTTTTCAGGATAACTATTTAGTGCAGATGGTAGATAAACCTACTAGGGAAGGAAGGTTTTAGACATAGTACTAACAAATATTGAGCATTGTTTAAAGGAAGTTGAGGTAGGAGAGACTTTAGCAAACAGTGACCATCATATAATTAGATTTATCATTAATTCCAGTAGGGATAATATAGTGAATAAGACTAGAGTCCCAAACTATCAGAAAGGCAATTATGGTAGGTTACGTCAGTTATTAGGAGAGGTAAACTGGGAAGATAGTTTTGGAAATAAAACTGCACAGGAGATGTGGGATATTTTTAAGGTTGTAGTAAAGGGTATAGTGATGCAGTGTATCCCTTACAAAGATATAAGGCAGAGAAACAGGAAGCCATTATGGTGGACTCATGAGATAGGTAGCCAGATCAGAGAGAAGAAGAGGGCATACAGAGAGTTGCAGAAAAGTGGGGAAGATGTAGATTTGATTAGGTACAGACAGGTCAGAGATGATTTGAGTAAGGTTATAAAAAAAAGTAAAAGGCAGGCAGAGATAAAACTAGCTAGAGCTGGGAGTAAAGATCCCAAAAAATTATATAGTTATTACAAGGTCAGTGATAAAAGAAATAAGGATAGGATTGGACCACTCAGAAAAGATGGTGTAGTAGTGGATCAAAATGAAGACATAGTAGAATTATTGAATGAACAATTTTCTTCAGTATTTACTAGGAAAGAATAGGAAATCCTGTTACAAACAGTGCGACGAGTAGTTTAAGAGCTTTAGAAAATATTGATATAAAACCGGGAATTGTTAGGAAATTTATTCTTGAACTAGACGATAGGAAAGCTAGTGGTCCTGATGAGCTACATGCCAGAGTACTTAGGGAGGGTGTAGACAGTATTTCTGAAGCACTTAAGTTAATCTTTGAAAGATCACTTAGGTTTGCTGAGATACCTCAGGACTGGAAGTTAGCTAATGTTACTCCAATATTTAAAAAAGGTAGGAAGGATGATGCGAATAATTATAGACCGATCAGTTTAACTAGTATAGTATGTAAGATACTAGAGAAAATCATTAAGGGTAGTATTTGGGAGCATTTAAATGAGAATAGATTAATTAGAGATACCCAACATGGCTTTAGATCAGGAGGTCCTGTCTTACAAATTTGCTCGATATCTTAGAATATATTACCAAGGAGTTAGATGATGGAAATAGCATAGATGTTATATATCTAGATTTTAGCAAGGCGTTTGATAAGGTACCGCATAGGAGGCTAGTGTACAAATTGAGACTACATGGGATAGGGGTAGGTTAGTTGATTGGATTAGTGAATGGCTTTCTGATAGGAAACAGAGTAGTATTAAATGGGGCAATGTCTGAGTGGAAGGAAGTGGTTAGTGGGGTACCCCAAGGATCAGTGCTAGGACCTCTTCTTTTCTTGGTGTACATTAACGATTTAGATATAGGAATTAGTAGCAAAGTATCAAAGTTTGCAGATGATACTAAGATAGCATGTGCAGTACAGGGTGAAAAGGACAATTACAGAATACAACGAGACCTGGACAGGCTGATAGCATGGGCAGACAGGTGGCAGATGGAGTTTAATTCTAAAAGTGTCAGGTTATGCATTTAGGTAAAGACAACACAAACTTTAACTATGAGATGGAGGGATGTTGGCTAGAGGCAGTAGAGGAAGGAAAGGATTTAGGAGTAGTGATAGACAGGACTATGAAATTTTCAAAGCAATGTTTAGAAGCAAGAAATAGGGCAAATAGGATCCTGGGTTTTATAAATAGAAATGTTAGTTATAAAAGTAAGGAAGTGGTGCGTAGCTTATATAATTCCTATGTTAGGCCCCATTTAGAGTATTGCATACAGGCCTGGTCACCCCACTATAGGCAGGATATCAACATGTTAGAAGCAGTTCAGAGAAGAGCAACTAGGATGATACCAGCATTAAAGCGCCTGGAGTATAGAGATAGATTAAAGGCATTAAACATGTTTTCATTTGAGAGGAGATGTATAAGAGGATATGATAGAGTTATTTAAAATGTTCTCAGATACAAACTACATAGATGTGAGATCTTTCTTTACCTTAGAGGAGGAATAGGACTAGAAATCATGGCAGGAAGATTAGAAAGCAAGGCTGCAGGTTAGATATAAGAAAATATTTCTTTAGTCATAGGGTGGTAGACTTCTGGAATGCATTGCCAGAGACGGTTGTAAATAGCACTAGTTTGACAATGTTTAAAAACAGATTAGATAAGCACTTAAATTTATTAGATTTATAATTATGTATAGCACTGCATGATAGTTTTATAAGAAATTTACTATAGTTAAACAAGACATGATCCCCATGTATGGGGATTACAGATTGTAGAGGAATTCGATGTAGGACTTAGCCCTGTTAATGGGTAAATATTTAGAATTAGTATATAATGTATTGTGTACTTGTAAGTGTATCTTTAAGTACTGATGACGAGGTCGCTGTGCGACTGATACAGGATAACCTAGATGGGCCCTGGTGGCCCTTTGTTATCCTATTATTTATGTTATGTTATATGTTATGTTAATGTGGGTGTGTGGGGGGGGGCGGGCTGTTTTATGTAAAATTATCCCCTACTCTCTCTCTCTCTCTCTCTCTCTCTCTCTCTCTCTCTCCATGAAGGCCACAGAGGTGACTAGGTAGAGTGTTCCTGCTGTTAATAATTTAGAAATGTTGTTAATCTCTCACTGGAACCTTAAAAACAATAACAACTTCAACTATACTCTATTGATGAAGGTTAGACACACAACCCGTCACTTCAGAGGAGCTTGGTGGTGTCTTATGGTGTGGCTTGACAATGTTAGGACTGGATATGTCACTAAGCTCTCTCTCTCTCTCTCTCTCTCTCTCTCTCTCTCTCTCTCTCTCTCGGTAAAGTTAGTCACTCTGAAGGTAAAAATGTGTCCCAGTACTGAAGGGTTAAAATAGTGAAGACTGGCCATTAATCTTCTGCCTCCATACACCCTTCCTAATGTCAATAAAATGGTCTAATGGCACACAAATCTCAAGGTAAAAATGTATCCCAGTACTGAAGGGGGTTAAAATAGTGAAGACTGTGGCCATTAATCTTCTGCCTCCATACACCCTTCCTAATGTCAATAAAATGGTCTAATGGCACACAAATCTCAAGGTAAAAATGTGTCCCAGTACTGAAGGGGTTAAAATAGTGAAGACTGTGGCCATTAATCTTCTGCCCTCCATACACCCTTCCTAATGTCAATAAAATGGTCTAATGGTACACAAATCTCAAGGTAAAAATGTGTCCCAGTACTGAAGGGGTTAAAATAGTGAAGACTGTGGCCATTAATCTTCTGCCTCCATACACCCTTCCTAATGTCAATAAAATGGTCTAATGGTACACAAATCTCAAGGTAAAAATGTGTCCCAGTACTGAAGGGGTTAAAATAGTGAAGACTGTGGCCATTAATCTTCTGCCTCCATACACCCTTCCTAATGTCAATAAAATGGTCTAATGGTACACAAATCTCAAGGTAAAAATGTGTCCCAGTACTGAAGGGGTTAAAATAGTGAAGACTGTGGCCATTAATCTTCTGCCCTCCATACACCCTTCCTAATGTCAATAAAATGGTCTAATGGTACACAAATCTCAAGGTAAAAATGTGTCCCAGTACTGAAGGGGTTAAAATAGTGAAGACTGTGGCCATTAATCTTCTGCCTCCATACACCCTTCCTAATGTCAATAAAATGGTCTAATGGTACACAAATCTCAAGGTAAAAATGTGTCCCAGTACTGAAGGGGTTAAAATAGTGAAGACTGTGGCCATTAATCTTCTGCCTCCATACACCCTTCCTAATGTCAATAAAATGGTCTAATGGTACACAAATCTCAAGGTAAAAATGTGTCCCAGTACTGAAGGGGTTAAAATAGTGAAGACTGTGGCCATTAATCTTCTGCCCTCCATACACCCTTCCTAATGTCAATAAAATGGTCTAATGGTACACAAATCTCAAGGTAAAAATGTGTCCCAGTACTGAAGGGGTTAAAATAGTGAAGACTGTGGCCATTAATCTTCTGCCTCCATACACCCTTCCTAATGTCAATAAAATGGTCTAATGGTACACAAATCTCAAGGTAAAATGTGTCCCAGTACTGAAGGGGTTAAAATAGTGAAGACTGTGGCCATTAATCTTCTGCCTCCATACACCCTTCCTAATGTCAATAAAATGGTCTAATGGTACACAAATCTCAAGGTAAAAATGTGTCCCAGTACTGAAGGGGTTAAAATAGTGAAGACTGTGGCCATTAATCTTCTGCCCTCCATACACCCTTCCTAATGTCAATAAAATGGTCTAATGGCACACAAATCTCAAGGTAAAAATGTGTCCCAGTACTGAAGGGGTTAAAATAGTGAAGACTGTGGCCATTAATCTTCTGCCTCCATACACCCTTCCTAATGTCAATAAAATGGTCTAATGGTACACAAATCTCAAGGTAAAAATGTGTCCCAGTACTGAAGGGGTTAAAATAGTGAAGACTGTGGCCATTAATCTTCTGCCTCCATACACCCTTCCTAATGTCAATAAAATGGTCTAATGGCACACAAATCTGAAGGTAAAATGTGTCCCAGTACTGAAGGGGTTAAGGGATGGAGGTTAACATAACTGTAGTGTACTTTAGTGTAGATGATAAACTAAGGAATGGTACTATCAAACTGGAAATTGAGAAGATCATAGAGACTAATGCACAACATCCACTGCTTACAATCTGGGACTTGAATGGCCACGTGGGATTCAAAGGAACACAAAAGCCAGATGGAAATGGAAGAATGATATTAGAATGCATGGAGAAGTATAAAATGATAATGCCCAATGACGATACAATTGTGACAGCTTAGCTCAGTAATCAGCTTACCTTGTTGAGAAAATGCTTTGCTTCAGTGACACCCCAGACAGCTTAGCTCAGTAATCAGCTTACCTTTATGCTCAGAGTATGTTTTGGGGCATTTTGAGGTGTTACATGGTGTTTTGAGTGTGTTTGGGAATAAAATTGAGTGTTTCAAGTGGTTTGGGCGTATTGAGTGTGTGTGGGTGTGTTTGTATTGAGCTCAGAGTTTGTTTTGGGGCATTTTGAAATGTTTTGGGATAAAATTGAGTGTTTTAAGTGGTTTGGATGTATTGAGTGTGTGTGTGTGTGTTTGTATTGAGCTCTGGGTGTGTTTTGGGGCATTTTGAGGAGTTACATGGTGTTTTGAGTGTGTTTTGGGATAAAATGGAGTGTTTTTACTGAAACTGAGGTTCCCCACGAATAGACCTGTCTCTGATAAAATGCTTTGGTTCGCAGTGACATCTCAGACAGCTTAGGTCAGTAATCAGCTTACCTTTGTGCCATCTTGACATGACATGATGCTCTCGGGAACACATTCCTCACACAAATAGATAAATCTCTGCACACTCAGTGAAATGTGGCTCAAAAATCTCTTAACTTCTTGTATGGTACATTTGCAGGATTGAAGCAAAGTCAGTCTTTTTATAATAATATATTTCCTCTATGTCACATAAACAGCTTTCATTCCTTCACAGCACCAACATCCACACAGAGTGTCCACACAGACAACACTGCGTCATTAAACTGTATATTAATGTACTTTAACTACTTTACATGTACGGTAAGTCCTCGTTACACGGTACATGTGCGTTCCTGAAAACCTTACCACAAATCAGAATTACCGCATCCCGAACCCATTATAACGTGCAATAATAGGGAATGCGCTCCAGCTTCCTGGGAGGTAGGCTAGAAAATGGCCTGTTCATACTCAGATATTGTGTACAAAAATCATTTCAAAGTAAAAAAATCTTTAATTGTCATATCAATAGATGTTTGCAAAGTTTTAGACAGTATAAGAAGGGATTATAGGATCAAAATTCTTATGGAATATCAAATAAATGAAAAGTACTAGACCTAATAACAAAAGTTTACCCTGGAGACAAAACTAGACTAAGACTTCAAACACAAAATTTAACAAGTGGCATCAGACAGACAGACAGACAGACAGACAGCAGGGGGATGTACATACAGCCTCCATAACACTTGGCAAATTAACCCCTTCACTACCAGGACGTGCTTTCATACATAGTCATTCTGTTTTCTATTTTGGTGATTCTATACAGCTTCACAAACTTATTATGTGGGGATTCAAATAGTGAAAACTCAGGCCATTAATCCTCTGACCTCCATAGACTCTTCCTAATGTCAATAAAATGGTCTAATCACGCCCAAAACTCACAGTAAAAATGCCTCCCAGTACTGAAGGGATTTAAAATTATGAAGACTGTGGCCATTAATCTTGTGATCTCCATAGACTCTTCTTAGTGTCAATAAAATGGTCTAATGGTACACAAATCTCAAGGTAAAAATACGTCCCAGTACTGAAGGGGTTAAAATAGTGAAGACTGTGGCCATTAATCTTCTGACCTCCATACACCCTTCCTAATGTCATCAAAATGGTCTAATGGTACACAAATCTCAAGGTAAAAATGTGTCTACTGAAGGGGTTAAAATAGTGAAGACTGTGGCCATTAATCATACACCCTTCCTAATGTCAATAAAATGGTCTAATGGTACACAAATCTCAAGGTAAAAATACGTCCCAGTACTGAAGGGGTTAAAATAGTGAAAACTGTGGCCATTTATCCTCTGCCCTCCATACACCCTTCCTAATGTCAATAAAATGGTCTAATGGTACACAAACCTCAAGGTAAAAATGTGCCCCAGTACTGAAGGGGTTAAAATAGTGAAGACTGTGGCCATTAATCTTCTGACCTCCATACACCCTTCCTAATGTCAATAAAATGGTCTAATGGTACACAAACCTCAAGGTAAAAATACTTCCCAGTACTGAAGGGGTTAAAATAGTGAAGACTGTGGCCATTTATCCTCTGCCCTCCATATACCCTTCCTAATGTCATCAAAATGGTCTAATGGTACACAAACCTCAAGGTAAAAATACTTCCCAGTACTGAAGGGGTTAAAATAGTGAAGACTGTGGCCATTTATCCTCTGCCCTCCATACACCCTTCCTAATGTCAATAAAATGGTCTAATGGTACACAAATCTCAAGGTAAAAATACGTCCCAGTACTGAAGGGGTTAAAATAGTGAAGACTGTGGCCATTTATCCTCTGCCTCCATACACCCTTCCTAATGTCAATAAAATGGTCTAATGGTACACAAATCTCAAGGTAAAAATACGTCCCAGTACTGAAGGGGTTAAAATAGTGAAGACTGTGGCCATTTATCCTCTGCCCTCCATACACCCTTCCTAATGTCAATAAAATGGTCTAATGGTACACAAATCTCAAGGTAAAAATACGTCCCAGTACTGAAGGGGTTAAAATAGTGAAGACTGTGGCCATTTATCCTCTGCCCTCCATACACCCTTCCTAATGTCAATAAAATGGTCTAATGGTACACAAATCTCAAGGTAAAAATACATCCCAGTACTGAAGGGGTTAAAATAGTGAAGACTGTGGCCATTTATCCTCTGCCCTCCATACACCCTTCCTAATGTCAATAAAATGGTCTAATGGTACACAAATCTCAAGGTAAAAATACATCCCAGTACTGAAGGGGTTAAAATAGTGAAGACTGTGGCCATTTATCCTCTGCCCTCCATACACCCTTCCTAATGTCAATAAAATGGTCTAATGGTACACAAATCTCAAGGTAAAAATACATCCCAGTACTGAAGGGGTTAAAATAGTGAAGACTGTGGCCATTTATCCTCTGCCTCCATACACCCTTCCTAATGTCAATAAAATGGTCTAATGGTACACAAATCTCAAGGTAAAAATACGTCCCAGTACTGAAGGGGTTAAAATAGTGAAGACTGTGGCCATTTATCCTCTGCCCTCCATACACCCTTCCTAATGTCATCAAAATGGTCTAATGGTACACAAACCTCAAGGTAAAAATACGTCCCAGTACTGAAGGGGTTAAAATAGTGAAGACTGTGGCCATTTATCCTCTGCCCTCCATACACCCTTCCTAATGTCATCAAAATGGTCTAATGGTACACAAACCTCAAGGTAAAAATACGTCCCAGTACTGAAGGGGTTAAAATAGTGAAGACTGTGGCCATTAATCTTCTGCACTCCATACACCCTTCCTAATGTCATCAAAATGGTCTAATGGTACACAAACCTCAAGGTAAAAATACGTCCCAGTACTGAAGGGGTTAATAACTTTCAAAATAATAATAAAGACATTAGAAAGTGTAAATTTGTGCTTCAAAGATGACACTTTAAATGTGACTCACTTATTCTTTGCAGACGATGGAATGCTGTCAGCGAGCAGCATGGAAGACGCAGAGAGTGGTGGTCAGGTGGTGGTGGAGACAGGGAGAGTATGTGGCCTGGAGATTAAAAAACAGAACACCAATAATCTTGTGACCTCCATGCATCCTTCCTAATGTCAATAAAGTTGTCTTATCATGCCCAAAATTGTCTTATAATGCCCTCAAAAAATACCAATCTATCTCAAAATGCCTCAAAACATGTCAAACTGTCTTAGAAAGCCCTCAAAACATCCCAAACTGTCTTAAAATGACCTCAAAACCTACTAAACTGTCTTAAAATTAACTCAAAACATGACAAACTGTCTTAAAATGCCCTCAAAACATCCCAAACTGTCTTAAAATGCCTCAAAACCTACCAAACTGTCTTAAAATTAACTCAAAACTGTGACAAAATGCTGTCTTAAAATGCCCTCAAAACATCCCAAACTGTCTTAAAATGCCCTCAAAACCTACCAAACTGTCTTAAAATGCCTCAAAACCTACCAAACTGTCTTAAATTACCTCAAAACATGACAAACTTTCTTAAAATAATTTTACACAATCTCAAATAAATAAAACTTGATTAACATCTGAGAGAGAGAGAGAGAGAGAGAGAGAGAGAGAGAGAGAGAGAGAGAGAGAGAGAGAGAGAGAGAGAGAGAGAGAGAGAGAGAGAGAGAGAGAGAGAGAGAGAGAGAGAGAGAGAGAGAAACTTTAATGAATGTTGTTGTAGCAAAGAAATACACAAAACTATCTCTATTTAAACAACACAATGTAGAAATATTGGATAAAAACTGACTTTGTATGACACACACACACACACACACACACACACACACACACACACACACACACACTGAAATACTGCAAGAAGACCTAAATAAGATCTGGGAATGGAGTAAGAAGTGGGAAATGGAATTCAATGTGAACAAAAGTCATGTCATGGAAATGGGAAAGAGTGAAAGACGACCCGTGGGAATCTATAAGATGGGAGACGGAGTAGAACTGGAGAAAGTCAAAAAGGAAAAGGACTTAGGAGTGACGATGGAAGAAAACAATCAACAAGTAAGCCATATTGATAGAATTTTTAGAGAAACATATAATTTGCTAAGGAATATTTGAGTAGCATTTCACTACATGGACAAAGAAATGATGAAGAAATTGATAAGTACTATAATAAGACCCAGATTGGAATATGCAGGAGTAGTGTGGACCCTCATAAAAAGAAACACATAAGGAAATTGGAGAGGCTACAAAGAATAGCTACAAGAATGGTTCCAGAATTTGAAGGGATGACATATGAGGAGAGACTAAAGGCTATGGATCTACCAACCCTGGAACAAAGAAGGGAGAGAGGAGACCTGATACAAGTTTATAAATTGATCAACAGAATGGACCAAGTGGATAATGAGAAACTGATCCTGAGAGAAGAATATGACATCCGAAGCACAAGATCGCATAGTAAAAAGCTGAGAAAAGGAAGATGTCTGAGAGATATTAAAAAATATAGTTTCCCGCAGAGATGTATTGAGACGTGGAACAGTTTAGATGAAGAAGTAGTGTCTGCAACGAGTGTGCATACTTTTAAAGTAAGATTGGATAAGTGTAGATATGGAGACGGGGCCACACCACCATAAAGCCCAGGCCCTGTAAAACTACAACTAGATAAAATACAACTAGGTAAATACACACCAAGCGGCCCTCGTCAAGATGGGTAGAGGCCTGCTGTGCCACTCACGGCTACAACATCTCCCCTGACGCGCCCCAGCCAATCCATGCCACACCACACACAAACGTGGTCACGCCACTCAAGGCCCCAAGAACTGACCGTTATCATCACAGTGCTATCCCCTCCATGGTGCCACCCATAAACAGCTAACTTAAGGTTCTCATCTTAAGTCTCCCTCAATCCCCATGTGTGCATTTTCAGTATCTATGTACTGCAATTACTAATAAACCATATTATTATTATTATTATTTACACACACACACTGGGATGGACTGGGAGAGAGAAAAGGAGGACAGAGAAGTCTGTGAGCATGTATTTCATGAGAAGTTATGGGTGGAAGGAGCACAGGTGGAGAAGATGTACAGAATGGGAATGAAAGTGAGAGGGAGTGAGAGGCCCCTAATAGTATGTATGTCTGCGTGATGTATATGATAAATGGGAGGTGGTGAAGAGGGGCAGACAGCTGAGAGACTGTCATGAGGAAGACATAAGTCAAATCAGGATTGCCCCTGACAAAACTAAGAAAGAGAGAGAACAAGACGCAATGCTAAAGGAAAAGTTGCAAGACAAAAGAAGACAAGGAGGCCAGTGGAAAATACAGAGGGGAAAAATTGTGAGAGTAGGAGAAGGCACTGGTGGGGACTGAAATACAGGTGTACGGGACAAAGAAATCAGCGAAAAGAGTGTCAAAATGAGTGTAATAAATATACAAGGGCTAACACAAACTAAAGCAAAAGAAGTAGAAGAGTTAGTGAGTGATGATAGTATAGTTTGCTTAACAGAGACCCAGAAGAAGCTAAGAGATATAAACTTCAGTGATAACTGTGTGATAGTAGATAATATGAGAGAGGAGCAAGATAGAAAGGGAGGAGGACTAATGGTGCTATATAGGAAGGATACAGGAGTAGACCTAGAGAAGATACCAACAAAATGTCCGGATATATTGCACACAAAAGGGAAAATGAGAGGATGGGAGATGAGACTAGTAGTGGTTTACCTGAGTGTTAACGATCCACCCAGAAATAATAATATTAAGCTACAAATGGAAAGGATAATAAATGGAAACTCTCACCCGCTCTTAGTCATGGGTGACTTTAATGGACATGTGGGCTTCAAAGGGGAGCAGAAGGTGAATACAAATGGAGAAATCATTTTGGAATTGATAATGTTAAATGATGATTGCAAATGCACAGGAGGAGAGTTCACATGGAGCAGAAATGAACAAAGGAGTGTTATTGATTATGTACTGGCAACAAATCAAGTCTATAGGAAATTCAAGAGCATGCATATAGATGAGGAGAAGGACATTTTGACATGTCAGACCACAATCCAATTGAAGTGGAGCTAATAATAAAAGAGAAGAAGAAAAAATGTGAGAGAAAAGAGTGGGTTGTGAAGGAGTATTATAAAACAGACAATAATTCCTTAGAAAGATTTTGGGTGTGCATGGAAAGCCAGGCGCTAAATAAGGAAGTGGAGAACATTGAAAAATTGGAGTCACTAATAAAGAGAAGGTGCTAAAAGGAAAATATAGGAGAAGAGGAGAAAAGAATAGCAAGAACACAGAGCCTGTATGGATAAATGATGTAATTAGGAAAGAAATCAAAGAAAGGAGGAGGAGAAATGCAACAACAAATGAAGAAGAGAGGAAAGGTGGAAGGAGTTATACCCAAAGCAAAAAGAAAGGGTACATGTGCTAATAAAAAGGAGATCTGTAAACAAGAAGAGAAACAGTCAAAGAAATGAAGGAAAGCAAGGATGGAGGAAAGAAGATGTGGGAGTACATTAAGAAGCTAAAAGGGAAAAGATCAAGGAGAAAAATCCCTAAAATCTATGGAGAAGATGGGGTACAACTGGAGCAGGAGAAGGTGGCGGGGAGGAGGTAAAGAAATTGTGGAGCAACATATATAGAAAATATGAAAACAATATTGAAGAAATGTGGAATGTGAGGAAGAGAGAGGAGTATGAGAACATGATCAAAGACATAGAAGAGAAACGATCAGTTAGGCTGAACGCAGTTGATGAACAAGGGACACAAATGCAATATATACAGACTTGTGCAGTGGAGGTATGGGAACACATCGACATGGCAAGAAGGGTGACAGGAGGAGAGGTGCAATTACAACAGAACATTATCACAGAGGAAAGAGTGGCGAGGTGTCTGGGAAAATGAAGAGCAAACGAGCTGTGGGGACAGATAATATTAAAGGACAAATGTACAAGGAGATAGGAAATAGCACAGTATTAAAGGAAATATTAGCAAAGGGAATGAAAAGTACATTAGAGTCAGGCCATGTACCACCAAGCTGGAAAGAATCAAGGACAGTGATGATCCCCAAAACAAGATGCCCAAAAGCCAAGGATTTGAGACCTATTGCATTAACTAACGTTGGGTATAAACTAATGATGTCAATCATAAGAGATAGCTTAGAAGATCACATAACAAAGAACAGCTTAGGGAAACAAACGCAAGGAGGTTTCACAGAACGTAGTACAATTGAAAATAACATTTTGTTCTAAAATACTGCATACAAAAATCTTTCAAGATGAAAAAACGTTAATTGATTCAATTGATTTTGCCAAAGCATAAAGAGGGAGAAATTAATACAAGTCCTGATGGAAACTAAAATACACCCAAAATGTATTAATTGAATAGCCAATGTATATAACAATGATAAGACCAAAATTGACCTAGTAGAGGAAGAAAAGCTTGGAACAGACGTGACAAGCGGAATAAGGCAGGGATGCACAGTGTCTACCACTCTTTTCAAACTGATTACTTTGAAAATAATGCAACAAATACAAGATTTAAACAAAGGCTACAGGGACGAGGAGTTTAATATAACATATCTTTTCTTCGCTGACCATGGAATGTTGTTAACCAGCAGTGTGGAGGATACCAAACACGTAATAAAGAAAATGGAGGAGATAGGAAAAGAATTTGGGTTAGAAATAAACAAAGAGAAAAGTAGAATAATAATATTTAACATGAAGGTAAGACCAGAAAATATTGAAAATAAAGAAGCAAAAGATAGATTTAGATATTTCTGAAGCAGTATAAATGACAGCATTAATTGGTTCACAGTGCAGAAGGAGGAAATGTTAACAAAGGCGAGAAAGCTGGCCAATATGACGAGGAGCGTAATAGCGACAAGTTGCTCAAAACTACTCATTGGAAAAACTTTTTGGAAGAGTGTGGCACTTCCCTCCATTTTGTATGGAAGTACCATTATAGACCTTAATGAAATGGAAATTAGTAAGCTGCAGAGGATAGAAAATGGG